>NC_092275.1:10096541-10274041 GCF_036320965.1 Panulirus ornatus | reverse complement strand
TAAACAACCGGAAACAATTCTAACCCTTAATCATGTTCTATTAAGACTGTGCCGTCAGTGTGGAGTCTGATTCTTGTCCTCAAACTACAAGAAAAACTTGAAGCACAAACGCGGGTGAGAAAACTGATTCCATCTTACAGAATCCTGTCATGTAAAGAAAGACTAACAGTATCACAGCACCGTTACGAAGCCTCGACTTAACTGTGACATAATAAATGCTTTAAAAATGTTGATCAAACTCAACAACGAAAATCACGAACATCTGTTTGAAACCCAAAGTAAGATTGTGACGAAGATGAAGACATCTTTTCAAACTGTCCGTAAACGGGTTTTCTCTCTGAAAGGGCGCCCACCTCTGAACTTGTACCTGTCTTGCTCGTCTGTTACGGTTCACTTTATAATCCAGAGTTTTTTCTTCCTGGATGCATACGTTGGTACATCTCATCCCCAGGAATAGTGACCTTGCTCAACTACCATAGCCATAGATAATCCACTTACTCTGTTTGGAGTCTATGACTTGGTTATGGAGTTTGTTAATAATAATAATAATAATAATAATAATAATGATAATAATGATAATAATAATAATAATGATAATAATAATAATAATAATAATAATGATAATAATGATGATAATGATAATAACAACTTGTTAGATACTGGAGCAACAGAGCTAAGTCTTCAACTGGACTGAATTAAATGACCAAAATATAGGGCAGAGTTCAACGAGGACAATAGTAGTTAATGGGAGCAAACTATGTGTTGACGTGCTACATACAGTCATACATATGTGAAGCAGATACACCATATCCTCCGGGCTTTACTTACCCAACGGTGAGGATAATTAACTGTTTTGTGATTGGCATTTCCCCCGGCCCGCATCCATTCCCACTACCCTTCCCCCTCCCTCTCTTCCTCTCATTACCCCTCCCTCTCTTCCTCCCACTACCCCTCCCTCTCTTCCTCCCCCTTCCTCAATTCATCCCTCGTAGTTGCTCATTATTCGTTTATTTTTCCTAGTATGCCGGTTGCGTCACCCCCTCTTAACCAGTCCATCCCGCAGCGTTATACACACGCCTCACACCTCTGCTCTCCCGCCCACCACACATACAGGGAAAACAAAACACTAGAACACACACACACACACACACACACACACACACAGCTGAGGATCTAATTATATTAAGCCCAAATATATTTTCCTGATGTAAATCGTCTAAAGAAGCTGTTACATGTAGAGTGACACATTCGTCCAGGTTCGGTGAGATGGCCACTCTCATCCTGCACTGTTTTGTTTGGTAGGTGATTGAGGCGACCAGTGGTCAGGAGCAGAAGATCCTGCAGCAGGAGTACATCTCTACCACGATGATGTACATCGTCCACCTGCAGGAGCAGCTGGCGCACGGCGGCCACTATACTCTCTCCTTGGATTTCGTGGGCACTTTGGCAGAGCAGCTTAGGGGCTTTTATAGGTCCTCTTACACTAAAGAAAACGGTGAAACGAGGTAAGGGTCACTGTGCCATGCAATAAGATAGTATACAAGGACCTTACTGACGTTGATATCATACTTTGCATTATGTGGTTCATACAAGTGTTTATCCTCATGTTTCCTCATGCCAGCAGAGCTGTACTTAAGATCATATTTAGTATTCTGGTCTGCCTTGTAAGGGAGGAATCAGTTGGATACACACCCATGTGCCTACAATATTTGTGAAATATTATCATGGTTGTCACCTGTGTGTCGGCAGCTGGGTGGCTTCGACACAGCTAGCGTCGGCGGAGGCCCGTCGAGTCTTTCCTTGCTTCGACGAGCCGGCTCTGAGAGCGACCTTCAAGATTTTCCTGGCGAGGGAACAGCACATGAAGGCGCTCTCCAACATGCCCCTCCTCAACTCTACACCCATGTAAGACGCTCTTCCCCTCCCTGTCGTTACATCTGGGTCTCAGCGACACTGGTGTAACTTGTCTGATGTTTAAGTTGCAGGATTTCAGACCAATATTAACATTATGTCAAACGTTCATCACTAAGAACATCACAACCGCCTCCACGTCCAACCTGGACAGTCAGCGTAAGGTGTGACGCCAGGGAGTCTCGGCTCACTACTTCGAAGCTTTCATTAGTGATGTGGGGTGGGGGAGCGAGAGGAAGTGACGAGGTACGAAGGGAACAGAGGTGAGGGAGGAGTACGCTGGTGGGCGACACCTGCATACAACGTAATATTTTACGAAGTAGAAACAGATAGGCGCAAGTAAAAATGGCAAGAGTGATGCTAATTGCCAATTAAGGCTTTATTTGCAGTTTTTCTTAGGTCTGAATTATTCCATGGTAACGCACCTTCCCTTCCCTTCCCCCAACCTCTCCTTTGATTAGCACACAGTAACGCAAGTAGTCACAGGCCATGTCCTCCTTCCAAATGTCACTAACTCGGGGAGATCTTTATACCTGCTGGGTGTGTCGTAAAGATGATGCATCTGAATAGTTCCTTAACCAATTAGTTCTCAATATAATGAATTGGTATCACGTAAAGCAGATGTAATGATCTGGTAAAATGAGCATTAATAACATGTCGACGAACAAGGTAGAGGACATTGTGTCATTTTTCCATCTACTATTCATGTTGTTATTAGATCTAATATGATAACGTTGGGTATATTCAGTAAGTTATTTCGAAGTTCATCTCCAAGTCGAAGTAATATAAAGAGTTTCTTGTAATCTTATCGCCTAATCTCAAGCTCGATATCTGTATGGTCTATAGAGACAACATCTGAATCACCACAAACAAATTTCAATTCTTTTTTTGCAAACGTCTTCAGCCGCTGCTTCAAGCTGGGATCAACAGAGGCGGAGGCACAACATATCAGTATCCTCACGCCACGTTTTCCTTCCCACTCCCCTCAACCCTCCACCTGCCCACATCATGGTGATTCCACCTCCAGCAGTTAAATCATTGTCAAGTGATGGGTATTATCATTTATCATTTATCTTTAATAAAAGCCATCACCATTTATGAATAAGTATTATGGTTAGGTCAACGTAACACCGAGGTCACAAACACAGACGCGGGTCTGCCGGCCTGATGACCTCAGAGGTCGCTTCTGTTGACCCAGGTTTGGCTGCCACCTCACTAGATGCTGCTCTCAGGTTCACAGGTCACGGAGGGCGTACAGTGACATCGTGATAACTTGTTACTTGTTTATCGAAACTGAAGATAACACCACATATAGTGAGTGATAACACCACATACAGTGAGTGATAGCACCACATACAGTGAGTGATAACACCACATATAGTGAGTGATAACATCACATATAGTGAGTGATAACACCACATATAGTGAGTCTTTGATGATACTAGTAACGACCTCGACATGATATGCAAACTTCCAGAGACAGAAACTTTGGGAGTAGAGGGTCGATACCCCCCGTGGGTTCACACCTCAGGGAAAGAAAGGATTGACAACGCTGACTGTTCTGGTTAGGAGTGGAGTCGGCTGTAGCGCATGTCACCATGAGGTGACTGTAGTGCATGTCATCATGAGTGGCTGTAGCGCATGTCATCATGAGGTGACTGTAGTGCATGTCATCATGAGGTGGCTGTAGCGCATGTCACCATGAGGTGACTGTAGTGCATGTCATCATGAGGTGGCTGTAGCGCATGTCACCATGAGGTGACTGTAGTGCATGTCATCATGAGGTGGCTGTAGTGCATGTCATCATGAGGTGACTGTAGTGCATGTCATCATGAGTGGCTGTAGTGCATGTCATCATGAGGTGACTGTAGTGCATGTCATCATGAGTGGCTGTAGTGCATGTCATCATGAGGTGACTGTAGTGCATGTCATCATGAGTGGCTGTAGTGCATGTCATCATGAGGTGGCTGTAGCGCATGTCATCATGAGGTGACTGTAGTGCATGTCATCATGAGGTGGCTGTACCGCATGTCATCATGAGGTGGCTGTAGTGTATGTCATCATGAGGTGGCTGTAGTGCATGTCATCATGAGGTGGCTGTAGTGCATGTCATCATGAGGTGGCTGTAGTGCATGTCATCATGAGGTGGCTGTAGTGCATGTCATCATGAGGTGGCTGTAGCGCATGTCATCATGAGTTGGCTGTAGTGCATGTCATCATGAGGTGGCTGTAGTGCATGTCATCATGAGGTGGCTGTAGTGCATGTCATCATGAGGTGGCTGTAGTGCATGTCATCATGAGGTGGCTGTAGTGCATGTCATCATGAGGTGGCTGTAGTGCATGTCATCATGAGGTGGCTGTAGTGCATGTCATCATGAGGTGGTTGTAGTGCATGTCATCATGAGGTGGTTGTAGTGCATGTTATCATCTTGTTCTTTTAGTTGTGTTGACACCAACTCTGGAGAAAATCTCTAACGATGTTGATTAATGATGACGAATATTGTGGGTTTCTGTATATTTGACAATGGTAGCGTACGACCTCAGATATCACAGTAGTACCAGTGATGTTTCTCTGAAGCCTTTGAGGAACTGTTCATGTTTCATAAAGTCTCCATGAACGATCCATCATCATCATCGTCAACTTCATTCCCATTTACACGGGATAGATCAAGTGTAGATGGTACGGCTTCCTCTTCGTACGATAGCTCTACACTTGGTCTATCCCATGTGTATGTGATGTAGTTGATCATGACGGATCGTTAATAATTCATGAAATAATATGACATTCGATTTGGTCTACATGAATTGTTGTTTTTTCAAATATGCAGATTCTCTCGTACATTACAAATGTCTTTATTTCGTTAAGATAAATGTGTTTCAATTATAGTTTACATAAAAGGACCATATTTCCAGCAGAAACTGTACATACAGTAGTTTAGTAACTTGTGTTGTGCAGTGAGGACCAGGAGGGCTGGATGTGGGACGAATTCGAGACGTCGGTGCCCATGTCCACCTACCTGGTCGCCTTCACCATCTCCGACTATCCCGCCAGGGTCGTGCACCACCACGATAACAACGGAACCCTGCTACGAGGTGAGCTGCCCTCACAACTGTGAGAGTCAGATGTAATACGTTGCGTCATACATTAATGTCAGTAGAGGAGCATTGTTGTTATACGTTGATATCTGTAGAGAAACATTACTGTAGTTTATCAACAGAACATTAGTCTAATGCATTAAAAGAACATTAGTGAGATACATTAATATTGGTTGATCTCTTTCTCTCTCTCTCTCTCTCTCTCGCCCAGTGTGGGCTAGAGAGGCCGTGTATAACAAGCTGGACTATGGGTCCAGAGTGGGATCGCTTGGCCTCCAGTTCTTCCAGGAGTTCTTCGGCGTGGACTACCCTCTCCCCAAACTGGACTTCGTTTGTCCTCCCGAGATGAGTCCAAATGCCATGGAGAACTGGGGTCTGATTACCTACAGGTTGGTCTCTGGCGACCTCGCTTCAGCTGACGGCTAAACGTCTTCTGCATGAGCTTGTTGGGGGCGTCGGGAGAGGCTCGCTTGGTGGGTTATAATCATCAAGGGGCTGTGATATCTCAAGCCGATACAGGATAACTCTATGTGAAAAACATGTGAAACATGTGCAAGATAAATGTGTAATAATGATGACTTCAAAGCATTATACAGTCACATAACATGAGATTATTTATTGTTTTTTAATGTCCATTTTACTTTGTTTTGAAATGTCACGTCAGAGGATGACATAATCAGCTGTTCTCTGATGTTTTTGTTATCATTGTCTTTTCATTTTCCTTCTCTGGTCTTGTGTGACAGGGAGTCAGCGCTCGTGTATGACCCTGCCACTTCCCCAGCAACCCAGAAGCAGTGGACCTGTTACCTGGTGGCCCACGAGCTGGCCCACCAGTGGTTCGGCAACCTGGTGACTATGTCTTGGTGGACCGACCTCTGGCTCAGCGAGGGCTTCGCCACCTACATGGGTGATACAGCAGTGGATTATGTAAGTCATGTTTTCGTAATTGTCATTTATATTGATGACAAGGAATGTGGTTGATATACTTTAGTGACATCATCTGTGACAGACGAGAGACTGGTAGAAATGTTGACCTTCATGCTGCTATACTGGACGTCTGACCTGAAATATAACGACCGTGATCCCTGTCATGGAGCATGTGGTCGAAGCCACAGCTTCTTGTGGATCTTTATGCTTGAGTAATGACGCTTGAGTTTTGTTTTTATTATTCCAACTTTCATGACCATCCTGACCTCCCATGATATGCGTCTCGGTGACATTACCTACTCGATGACCTTATCGATCGCCCACTAAACCATTACCTTGACCTTAAGTAAGAGTAAGATAACAGGATATCATACTTTTCCATTATGATCAATCTGGAAAGCCCTGGCCGTATAGTAAATGACCTCCCTGGACGATACGTTCCTCACTGGGACTCTTCCGGCCGGCGTAATAACCTCGTGTCTCAAGAGTTCATGAGGACCCAGGTCTTCCTTCCCTCCTCACCTCAGATCGAGCCGTCCTGGGGGATGCTGGACCAGTTCGTGGTCAAGCGGCAGCAAAAAGTGATGGCCCTGGACGCCCTCCGCTCCTCTCATCCTGTCTGCGTCCCCATCGACGACCCAGCTGACATCAACGAAATCTTCGATATCATCTCCTACAGTAAAGGTATAGTTTATGTCGTAATCATTTATGATGATGGTATTAACGTAATCATCTACTTCATCTCTGGACAGAGATTGAATTACTATATCGAAAACGTAGTAGACTCCCTCCATGGCTAACTTAGTCAGCTTATCTAACCTAACCTCTCCTATTTCAACCACCTCATAGTAACTTGACTAACGGTAACCGAACTTATCGAAGGCAATATCAACCCCAGAATAACCTACTGTGTAATCTAATATATAGTGAAGTAATCAATATCAGACTACGTCATCAGTCCTTACCAGTTGTGTTTATTACAAAAAATTTTCAAGTCATCATGCACGAGACACGTTGCTCTTGACCATGCGTGTGGCTGAGTTTGGCCCTTTAAGCTGCATGATGTCCGGCTTGCCAGATAATGTCTATACCAAGTGTCACCTTATCAACAAGCTACAATGAAGGTGAGAAATACAACTCAAAACTATAAAGAAATTTGTTTAAGAATTTGATAGGATTTATTCTTTATTCCCGAGGATGACTGTACAATGTGCTTTACAATGATCGTAATTTACTTCATGGTAATACTGATGAAACCTTAACGTTTCTATTGATAACTTGACATTTAGTTACAAGAAAAGATCACAGTTAAGGTTTCCGTGTTGAGAACTGATCTAGTGTATGGGTATCAGTGCTGTAGTGTATCATGCTGTCTGACGTTAGTTGGACTAATTACATCGTACAGTAGAGAACCGCGCTCCCTCCTTCTACCTTTAGTGATTCTCTTGATTTTTCTTTCTGTTTTTTCACCTATATCTATTATCATTAGTGTCTCATTTTATGTATTTGGTATTTTTTGATTTTTACGTTATCTTCTCTCATTATATTTTTTTTTTCAGTTCTTCAGTATTCGTTTTTAGACTCGTTCATCATCCTTACTGTTTTTAGACTCGTTCATCATCCTTACTGTTTTTAGACTCGTTCATCATCCTTACTGTTTTTAGACTTGTTCATCATCCTTACTGTTTTTAGACTTGTTCATCATTCTTACTGTTTTTAGACTCGTTCATCATCCTTACTGTTTTTAGACTTGTTCATCATCCTTACTGTTTTTAGACTCGTTCATCATCCTTACTGTTTTTAGACTCGTTCATCATCCTTACTGTTTTTAGACTCGTTCATCATCCTTACTGTTTTTTCTTCAGTAATCATATTTTCCTGCAGGCGCGTCCATCATCCGCATGATGAAGCACTTCCTGACGGAGGCCACCTTCAGGAGGGGCCTCAAGACCTACCTCACTGAACTGTAAGTCTTTTGCAACACATTTCCAGGAGTGAGATACATGTATGGTTAGGTAAATACCTGTGAGGAAACCAGAATACAGAGGAATGCCCGAACTTCTGTTGTTTTATGTAGAATGAATAGAAAACAGAGTTTGTCAGAGATGTATGATGCAGTGTTCAGCATGTAGAAGGCGACAGATGGATGAGTGTGAGGGAGGAAGGGTGATTGAAATCCTCCTTTTATGCATTATTTCCTTCTTAAAGTAAGGCAGAATCTGGAACAAATGAAAAAATTATCTTGGAAGGCTCAGTGCTGCCTCGCTGAGACGGGAAGAAGAAAAAGATACTAAGAACATGTCAGGACTTTTCATCCCGCATCTTTTTGTAAACATTTCAGGAAATACAAGAGCGCTAAGCAGGACGACCTGTGGCGGTACCTGACGGAGGCGGCTCACGAGGACGGCACGTTGCCCGACGACCTCACTGTTAAGATCATTATGGACACCTGGACGCTGCAGATGGGCTACCCCGTCGTGAGCATCGCTCGCGCAGGCAACTCCTCCGCCGTCATCACGCAGGAACACTTCCTGCTGGACAGAAGCTCAGAGAACGATGTCAGGTTTCCCCACAACTGGTGGATTCCCGTCACCTACACCACGCAGGACAAGCCGGATTTCGACAACATACGGGTCAATTTCTGGCTCAACGGTCTGGGCATCCAACCCGCGTCCTACATCGGGTATCCGCAACCTGATCAATGGATTATCTTCAATGTTAAACAAACGGGTGAGGTCATCTACAACAGTGGGTCGCACGTCTCTGATTGACTCGTGACTCGTTTTCTAAGTCTGGTCATTTCACCGTATGTCTGTTGTAACTGGAGATTCCTTATTGTCAATTTAACTGTATACATCATAACTTCATATGTTGGGTCTCTGTACCATCATGTCATTCTCTGTGCACTATAATTTTCCACTCCGGTTCTGTGCCTCAACATTGTACCATGAGAGTTCTGCGGCCACCATGAGAGGTTTATGGTTCTCTTTATGGATCCATTTATCAACATTTCACTATAACTATGAGATCCCTATATCCTGTCCCATTGTATGTATAATTATCCAACTTGCCTGTTGATGTATGATAACTCTGCCTCACGTGTACAATAACTATGGAAAGAAAACACCAACAGTACAGGAACTTGGCCTTGCAGGATACTACCGGGTCAACTACGACGAGGCCAACTGGGAGCTCCTGACGCGGCAGCTTCAGGAGAACCATGAGGTGATCCACGTCACGAATCGCGCCCAGCTCATCGACGACGCCCTTAATCTTGCCAGGGCAGGTAAACTGTGTGGAAATGTCTGATTTCTAACACAAGACTTAATTACTCATGACTAATTAGATAATTACCTGTAACAATAGGTCAGCTGTCATCGTAACGCAGGATTTCATTGACCTTGAAGGCTTTAGTAACGGACAATAAGAACGTCTTAAAGTTTGTAGCTCATTTCCATCGCTGGTAAAGTTATGTCTTGTCATCCTAAGTCTTTTCTATGGCTTTGGAATGTCATTTCTTAACTTTGGATAAAAGAGCTAAGTGATTCTTATCCTACGGCAAGCACAATATAAACATGGAATAAGGACGTCTCCATTGAAGCTGTAGCTTATCTACACCGTTTGTAAACTTTTGTGTTGTGTCCAGAAATAAGTATTTCATTTTCTGATGCTAAAATGATTTTTCAGGTTCTCCATGAAACGTACACACACACACACACACACACACACACACACACACACACACACACACACACACTTTGAAAGAAAAAACTGTTCAAGTCTCAGGAAAAAGTTGGAAAGGATGAATGTCTTTCCATCGGGTTGTGCCAGTCTGGTTAATAAGTACATGTGTTACCAGGACGTCTGTAACATCGTGACTGCGCACACTTGTGTGTACATGTGTAACAAGTAACAATATCTAACATACTTGCTTTCCATTCGCTCAGGACACCTGTCCTACAGGGTTGCCCTGGGGGTGATCTCTTACCTGGCGAAGGAGAGGCATTACGTGGCGTGGAAGGCGGCCTTCAACAACCTGCAATATTTACGCGATATGTTCTACAGAGACCAAGCCTTCGGCGCCCTCAAGGTAATGCATATTTCTCCCTAGCAATATATTGCAGAGATCAATTTAAACAGTGCAACATTTGGTTAATGATAACACATGAAACAGATGCAAAATGAATGATTTAACATGAACAATGCATTTATGTTTTGGAAACATCATTTCATCTTCGTAACAAAATGTTAGCGACTCTGATCATGGTAACCTCACTACTCTACTGTGACGTGTTGAGGAGAGGCCAGCATGTGTGTTGGATCCGGTAATTGTCACCTCCATAAACTTAACACTCCATGGTCGGCGTCTGCCTTACTTGCTGAACTAATATTATGTACTTCTCTTGAGAGTCTATTTTTACCTCTTCATTTCCTTTTCTTCTGCTGTAGACAGGTGTTTTGTTATTGTAGTATTTGGACTTGTTTTCTGAGGGATTCGAACCAATGTACTTTCCTCTGTGATGATGAATATCTGGTGGAATAGTCTTAATCTTTCCTATACCGTCTGCTATACGATCTGGGGTTCAGAGGTACGATACTTTGTTTCTTGATGGGCTTCACTATCACTTTTTTCCAGATTATTCACCGTGGAGTCTGGACGAGTTAACACAACTGTCAGCTGAAAGGAGGTCTTGGGAACATTTTATGGGCGTTTTGCACGTCGGGAGAGGTAGAAACTCTGTGTAATTCAGGGGTTCGATCCAGGTAGAGGTTCGATATTGTGTAGTAGGTATGAACTGCTGTACCATGGAATCTCGCTCTCCCTGATTCTTGGCTCGCGGCCTCAGTGGACAGTTCGGATTCTAAGCATAATAATCTCTGAACATCGCCTCTCCACTGGTCAACTTTCTTGTCTGCGTGGAGCAAACCCCACCCTTCTCTCTCTCCCTATCTGTGCACCAGGTGTTCACTTGCCCAGAACTTTGAAGCTTTTATTCAGTGACTGAAAACTTCCCAGTACCCTACCTGCACTCTCCCCGGCAACAGGATCCCCTCGTTACTAGTAATGTCTCCTTGACCTGATAATGTCTCCTTGACCTGAATATACATTCATATCATCATTTATTGATTATTCATGGCAGTCATATAGAAAGTAAATCAAGTACAACAGTTGCAATACATAACTGGCGAATCCCAATGTAAACTTTCTCCTCTTGTTCAGGATTATCTTGTGTCGCTGATTCTGCCGGTGTATAGGTCAGTGGGTTTCGAGGAGCGTCAGGGCGATGACCTCCAGACACAGCTGCTGAGGGGGGAAGTCATGACTTGGGCCTGCAACCTGGGGCACCCAGACTGTCGTCACAACGCCCTCCAGCTCTTCCGAGGATGGATGGCCGACCCTGAGAATTTTGAGTGAGAACTTTACTTAGTGAATAATTCGCAATTTTTTGGTGATCCTAAACCTTCTTTGAATTACTTTAGATAACAACGTAACCAAACCTTACTTAATTGCCTTAGATTGAAGTAATCATAATTTACGAATACACTAGAGATACCATTGGCTCTGTGTCTCCACCAGAGGAATATCTGCGAACGTGGCGGCGTCTGTGTACTGTACAGCCATTAGAGCGGGAGGAGAGGACGAGTGGAACTTCGCCTGGAGACACAGCAGAGATACTGGTGCCTCCAACCTGGCCGACGCCCTGTCCTGTACCGAGGAGATCTGGCTCCTGGCCAGGTCAGTGCTGATACAGGCCGAGTGTTCTGACAGACAATATCCCGGGTCACTATCAGCAGCTGACGCCAAAGTGATCTCAAATTATATGTCTACCTAAACACACTGTTGTTAGCCACATATACGTTTGTGTTTACATGTTGCACGGCAGAGCTATAGCGATATTGTTTCTGTTGATTGTGTCACTGGTGAAGCATATATATATATAATCGTCTCGGACAGCCAGGCTGACGGTGTGGTTTACACAATTTGTTTCTGAAAAGCTCATGTTAAAAGCAACTATGAACTTTTCATTATCACGACTATTTATTCTTTTCTTTTCGATCTTGTAAAGTTATTATTTACGACGCTTGGATGTGGCATCATCATACCCACGGGTCACAGCGTCGTGCTGCACACAGTGAATGTCATACCTGCCTCGTGACGAAAGCTAACTCTCCTGCAGATACCTGGAGGGCGCCTTCAACGCTAGTTCTGGGATCAGACGTCAGAACGCTGCCAACACCTTCAGGAGTATAGCAGCCGGGCCGGTGGGGAACATCCTGGCCTGGGACTTCCTCAGATCCCAGTGGTCACGCATTACAAACTAGTAAGTCCAGCTGCAACGGACGGCAGAGAAGGGCGGGTCATCTGTGGCGCATGACAGATGTGCATGACATTAGACGTAGAGATGGTTTCTTCCTCGATGATCTCATGAGAGACTTGTATTACAGGTGTATTATGATGTGTACTAGGAATGCATAACTGGTGGATAAGATGTGATAAATATTCGACGTGCATGATGCGCGGATTATTTTATAGTATTCACGGCAGGTGGATTATCTGTCGTAATGCATGACACAAATGCTTGAGTGGTGGTTTATCTCCTGTCATGCACTACATGCATGTGTGAATAATGGTTTCTCATCAATCATCAATGTAAGAAGTGTAACACAGATGGTTTATGTGATGTAATGTGTAACAGAAGTGCTTGCTACTCTGCTTATAAATAGATGAAGTAAATAAATATCGATTTACTGTATTCATGCAGATATCCAGCTGATAATACATGGTTAGGGAATTACATATTGGGCGGGAGGAGAGGGGGAGGGGGTGGGGTCACGATGGTAACTAATTATTATAAAAGAGTTAAAAGATGAAGGTTGTGCTGAATATATCTACGTCTGGGGTATGTACGTAAGTGAAGTCTATCTACATAGTACAGGGAGCTGTACAGAATGAATTTTAGGGTATATATATTACACATCTAGTGGTGATGTTACTGAGTCGCTCAGGTCAGCTGGGTCACAACTTCAGCGGTTGCTGTGGCCAGCTGGGTCACAACTTCAGCGGTCACTGTGGTCAGCTGGGTCACAACTTCAGCGGTCGCTGTGGTCAGCTGGGTCACAACTTGAAGGGCCGGAGGGCCGAGGAATGTGGTAGTGTCAGGGTGTTTACACTGAGGCGACCACAGACCCGGCATAGACCTCTCAAGAGATTCTCACTGAGGTAGTGGTTCACTGGTTGTTGGAGGCAGACACCTGTGTGTGAAGATGGCAGGTTCAACCTGGCGTTATCCAAGTATTAAGCTGGGAGCTGGTGGGAGAGAGAGTGAATGAGTTAAGGTCGACATGTTGACATGAAAGGCAGAGAGCGCTACTGACACAGGTCCTACTCCATAGAGGGGTGGACGATCGTGTGCGTCTTTGCGTGTGTATGCTTGCGTTTGTGTGTGTGTGTGTGACAGAGAGAGAGAGAGAGAGAGAGAGAGAGAGAGAGAGAGAGAGAGAGAGAGAGAGAGAGAGAGAGAGTAGGTCGACATGTTGCTGTAGGTATCACAAGAGCCAGCGTTATACTTGTATGGTTCGAGTCACATGTAGATAGTAAACTCCTGTGTATTGTTTTCTATACGTTGGTGTATAATCCTTCCCCAAACATCTCCATAATGTTCTTTTTAACACACGTCTGCCGTCTCACGCGTTAACGAATTACCTCCTCATTGTACTGTGCAAGATGTTTAGCCACATACACAGATACACTCACCATTTCTCACTCTCTCCAAAACTCATAAATACTTTCCCTTACTTCTTCTTTTCCCTTCATAAACCTGTCTATGTCTGTGATGGGAACCTCAGACATAAAAAAACAAATATCGGTTGAAAAGGCATAATAGACCTATGATTTATCTTATCTCAGATATATAGTAGACTGACAGTACGAGTGATGTAATACCATAGATTTTACCTGTTTTTTTCTGTCTACCAAGTATGGCTCTGCTCTGTCTCATGCTGTTGGCTCAGAGTACAAGTAACTATCGTTGAAGCCTCAATATGTGGACATCTTCAGGTTTGAGTCATTATTTGCAGACACATTATCAGAATACAAGTAGGACTCTCGTGAGGCTAATAACAATGATGATTAACTTTACTGATACTACTAAGGTCCTCATACGAGTGCTTGACCTTCATACAGGTGTTGACCTTATAAAGGTACTTGATTGATAACAGATTTTGTGATGATTGATTGATGGCGTTCCTCCACAGCATCGGCGCCACGTTCTTCGCTCTACCCACCATGATTGAGGACGTCACCAAGACCTTCAACACAGCTCAGCAGCTCAAGGAGGTAAGGTGAACTTTAGTAACCTCTTCGGTATGTAGATAGATGGCTGGACTGGTGAGGTCAAGGGCTAGGTTAGCTGTAATTGGTGGAGTCAGGGGTCAGTTTAGGTGCTATTGTTTAGGGTCAAGTCACACGTACATGATCACCATGAGGTCAGCTCACATGCAGGAAGTCAGGTCAGCTCGTCTAGGATAATGCATGGTCCTTGAACAAGGTATACTACTGAACACGACAGTCAGACCCTTGAGCATGATAGTAAGGCCCTTGAGCACGAGAGTAAGGCCCTTGAGCACGACAGTCAGACCCTTGAGCATGATAGTAAGGCCCTTAAGCACGACAGTCAGACCCTTGAGCACGACAGTCAGACCCTTGAGCACGACAGTAAGGCCCTTGAGCATGATAGTAAGGCCTTTGAGCACGACATTGCGATCTCTGAGTATGACGGTGTGACCCTTGCGTTTAATGGCTTTGTCTTGACCTGATCCTTACAGGCTTGGTCACATGCTTGACCATCATACCCTGGGTCATTCTTATGTGCTCAAGGGTCGTCTTGTCGCTTAAGGGTCGTACTGAAGGGCATCATGTTAAGCATCGCACGTCTTCTGTGCTCAAGCTTGCAGAAAGTTTCATTGAGTCAGATGGTTTGTTACAACAACTGGGTTGTTGTGTGGCGTTACAGCGGCTGACTGATCACAAACCTCCTCCACACAACCTTGCCTGTTGTCCGCAGCTTCTATTAAGCACTAACTATCCTGGCTGTTGCCCACAGCTGGTGGTGACCACTACCTACCCTGGCTGTTGCCCACAGCTGGTGGTGACCACTACCTACCCTGGCTGTTCCCCACAGCTGGTGGTGACCACTAACTACCCTGGCTGTTACCCACAGCTGGTGGTGACCACTAACTACCCTGGCTGTTACCCACAGCTGGTGGTGACCACTAACTACCCTGGCTGTTACCCACAGCTGGTGGTGACCACTAACTACCCTGGCTGTTACCCACAGCTGGTGGTGACCACTAACTACCCTGGCTGTTACCCACAGCTGGTGGTGACCACTAACTACCCTGGCTGTTACCCACAGCTGGTGGTGACCACTAACTACCCTGGCTGTTCCCCACAGCTGGTGGAATTCGATCAGGAGAACGTGGGGCGGTTGCTGACGGGGAAGAGGGCTGTGTTACAAGCGGTGGAGGTGACAAAGATCAACGTGGACTGGATGGAGAAGAACCGCGACCTCATCGTCGACTGGCTAGAGAACCAGGGCTTCTCCTGCCACCTCTCAGGTATAATGTTGTAGTCGCGCCGTTCCAGCCCTTGGAAAACTTGTATGGACAGAGCTACACACAAAGCCCTTGGAAACCTACTCAGTCGCGTCTTTCATGCAAAGATCCCTGGAATGACATCGTTGGAAGTCTGTTACTCAAAAGCTACCGAAATTCTCTTGTCATAGTCCAATATCCATACAAGATCTGGAAAACTCTTGAGCTACAGTACAGAGTGGGTCCCTGGAAGACCTTGAGAGATAAGGTGTACACAACACCCCCGGCCATAGAGGGTCTGGAAGAAAAGAAGTGCGTCTGTGGTACTCCATGAAGACTACACGGTTGCTACCAAGACATTCACCAGGCTGGTGGAATATAACATATACACAACTGTTGTATCCACAAGACTCTTGAAGTATAACCCCGGTGTGCGTATTCTCTAAGACAACCTGCAGGCGGATGTGGAAGGCCTCGTCTCCTCACTGTTTCTGTGGCCACATTGAAGACTATTTGAAGCATAATGATACAGCATAGCAGGCTACCCACATGTACACTCCCGGCATGATATAGCTCTGTCTCTGATACATCCAGCAGGTGGAGCTACCATAGTAATAATATATACATAGAATATAATAAAACTTCAAAAATCCCAAAATATTGCTCTTCGTTTTGTTCTCCTTCATATACCAAGCCACAAGGTTGGCTGGGTCCGTCACCATAATTCAAACGTACAGGTCAAAATATTTTGCATAGCGAATCGCTGCCTATATCACGTAGAGTTCATCCTTACCTTTAACAAGTAGAGTATACCACTATCGCTAACAAGTAGAGTACAACATTACCATTAACAAGTAGAGTACACCACTATCACTAACCACTAGAATACAATACTACCTTTAACAAGTAGAGTATATCACTATCGCTAACAAGGAGAGTACAACATTACCTTTAATAAGTAGAGTATACCACTACCGCTAACAAATACAGTACATCCGCACCTTTAACAAGTACATTACATCATTACATTTAACAAGTACAATATATCCCAACCTTGAACAAGTAATACCAAAATTATAGTTACCGGTTTTCTTAGAAAACTATTTTTTTTACAGAAAACGAATTCTTCCAGCATGTTTTAAGGGGAACTTATTTCTTTCACTATTCCTACCTACTTCTGCATTGCTTTTTTCACGTTTCTCTTTCTCTTCTTTCCTTTTCACTCCCCCAGTTATCAGCCATGTTATTTTCGTCATCACTGGAGCTTCCCTATAATTTTCACAGCAACATTTCTACCATCTTCTTGTTTTTCTCTTCAATATTTTTTTTTCCTTCACACGGAACTTACAAAAAGGAATAAAAGGGAAGCAGATAGCAACAGACCAGTTGATCGTGTCGGTGCTGCTCATGACGGTGAAAAAGATGAAATATTAAGTTTAATGGTTTATGAACAACAAAAGTGAACAGACGAGTCAGTGAGAAATACCATATATGTACATAAGTGGAAATAATGTTACTTGTACACATGAAGCGAAGTATTTGTCACGTTTCCTTTATGATATATATATATATATATATATATATATATATATATATATATATATATATATATATATATATATATATATATATATATATATATATATATATGGTATTGCATCTTATATGTTAAAAATCCCAAAGAAAAATACGTTTTTACTTCAGTTAAAATGACAAGTCCGCCATGCGGTTGGTAACCCTTACTAGGATTATCGCTCGCATTGATCTTTAACAACATCTTAGATCGAAATTTTCAGAGCCTTTCTAAGCTAAATAATTTCAGGTCATCTTGACGGATCTCATCATTTGTTTCTCAGTCCGGGAATCATCTTTGTAGCTGGACGGTATGTTCAATTTCTCAATGTCTTCATTTTTCCCTCAAGCGGGAAGACCACAAGTGAACATATCATTACCAGAGCTGGGGACATGTTAGTGAATCATTAAGAGTTGGGAACAGCTTAATGAACTCTACTGTTCTAACTATCAACCCAGGGAATTTTGTTCGTCTTCTGTACTCCTGGTGGTTGCTTGCTGCTCACTAATAAGCAACTCGTCTGAATATTTCTGCTGAACCAATTCCAAGTTTCTTCCAGATCGTTTTTATTAACGATGTCATCTTAGGTTTCCTTGTTCAGAGCACTGTGAAGTTCATCAAGAGTTGCGAGTCCAACTTGTGGCAAAATTTCATGATCTTCGCAATGATAATCGTTACAACGATGAAGAACGCTAGATATTGGTAACAATTGGTGCCAAACATTTTCTCCAGCAACAGTGTTGACGAGATCCTTGTTTGCTACTCGAACTAGGTATAACACCTGGACGTTCACATGGCGAGGCTTCGTCACGAATTCTACTTGAGGCTTTGACCAAGGGATGTCGGGAGTCCGCACTGTGAGGTAGTGTTCCTCACGTCGCTACTAGTGTGCTCAAACCCGCCACAGTGATCGACTCGAGTCTATTACAAACATCTGTCATCTGGTCATATATTTTACCTCTTGTAACCATTGTCTAACTAAGCTTATCTTCAGCTTCATTATGAATGGGTTCAATGTTGTCATCAGGTAGCACATTCTTCACTGCAGGAGTAAAGTTAGCTTTTAGGATAAGCAAGACACCATTGTGTATTTTGTGTTGTGTGTCACTGTTAAACACAGCGCTTCCTGATATCGCTCGTCACCCAAGTATGTCCTTGTGTCTGATGTCTGAGCAAGACTGCGAGATACCAATCATAGCACAACTTTCTGATAATAAAGTTTCCTATATGAAAACTTTTGTACATATAATGTGTATATTTACGTGCGATAGTTCAGCTTACGACTGAGACTCGTGAGTACATATCAAAGGCAACACACCCGCTCCACACAGTCTGAACTTGTTGATGATACTTACCTAATGTGCTGCACTCGGGTGTCAGCCGTCCATTGTAAACATTATGTGGCCACATGTAAGCGTGTTGTGCCGCCCGGTGTGTGGGGGGACGTTATCCCCTCGTGTGGTGGTCGTCTGTGGTGCAAGAGTCTGTTATGAAGACTTGAAGGCTATACTGAGGAGAGCATTCCCATCGTTCACCCTGCGGAGTGCTGGAGCTCTGGGTTCATTATACTGTTGATTTTGCTCTTGAGCCGATGTATATGTTGTGACCTCATGTGGGGGGGGGGGGGGTGATACTCGGTTACCTATGGTCAGGGGTGACGCCTCTTAGTGTCTGAGTAACATTAGGGAATTACGATGATCATTTTACTGATCCACCAGCAGCAGTTCTGAAGTTGAGCAATGAATACTTCCATGAAAACTACACGCATGTATGTAATGTACTTAACTTCCCACACACACACACACACACACACATACATATATACATACATACATTTCAACAAGTGCACTTGGCCTACGAGTATGAATCATGATTGTACATTATTGATAAACGAGAACAAAATGATCTGGTTCAGGAAGATGTCCTACAACATGGTAGGTGAAAAGATATAGAATGTAGACAAAGTGCATTACCGGACATTAACTATGAACGTAATACATGAAAACGTTATTAGATCATATGACATGTTTGTGACACGACAAAGTAGACACGGCTGCTTCCACGATTTCGTTCACTGGTATATGGATCATATCGAATGTCTTAATATGATAATCGGAGATGGCGTCCTGAAAATATGATTTTTTATCTCAGTTCAGACAATGAATTGAAACTTTTTAAACCTACATTTGTTAATAGGAAAGTTTGGATATATTCTATATAACGTGGCAGTTTAGTTATATCATCAAACTTTGGATTTTGAGATCGTTGACGAATTTCTTACATTTTAGGGGACAAGAACTACCTTGCGGCCAGCATGAAGAACCTGAATGTGTTTTTCCGAGTGGCTGAAGAAATGTAAACAGTCGCTACATTCAAGATGTCCGACATTTTTGATCGTAAGATCAGTAACGTGAGGAGCTGCTGGTACATGGTGAGTAGTGGTTGGCTGCTTTTCCCACTGTTATGATACAAGCATGGAAGATTGAGGATCTGGTTGGTCGTGATGACCACACTACTGCGATCTGGTCTGATGCCAAGTGTTACACGTCATTGTTGTGTAGTGTTTTGTTGGCTCAGTCTGTAGTGATAGGGTGTAAAGAGCCCTTCATGATACATGTTGACCTCTGGGTGGTACTGATGTCACTTGTGTTCTCTAAGAACTGTCATTAATATAGTGTTGTCTGTGTGGATGGAGGAGAAAATATAATGCCTAAGGACCTCCTGTGGACCGTACAAGGTGACTAAGAAGGAGCAGGAGTGGTAGACTGGAAATATTCTCAGTGAGATTTCTACTGTCAGTATCATGAAGCATAGGGACTGTACTGTTGACTAACACTAGCATAAGATAACATTACCTCCAGTTAACTTGAGAGTACTGGTGGCTGATATTAGTCCACCTAGTTTACAATGGATAGAGATCATCCAGTCATGTAATTTGACACTGATTGTGTAGATGTTACCTTGCTTACCAGGCCACGTTCCTGCACACACCACCTCCTGTATCACCAGTGTCACACTGTATACGACATTAATGCAATCAATTACTTTATGAAAAAGGACACTTGTAACTCCTTTAATCCCTTGGTCACGAGCACGATGTTTCGATCCTTGAGCACAACCATCAACTCGTGGGAATGATGGCTCATGGCCTTTTTTTTACGTAACCTTTAGAGGTCACGCCGAAGATAAGACCGTCATAACCAAGGGTCATACCATGGTGCTCAAGGGTCGTACCATCGTGCTCAAGTGTCGTACCATCGTGCTCCAGGGTCGTACCATCGTGCTCAATGGTCCTAATATCGTGTTCAAGGATCCTACCATCGTGCTTAAGTGTCGTACCATCGTGCTCCAGGGTCCTACCATCGTGCTCAAGGGTCCTAATATCGTGTTCAAGGATCCTACCATCGTGCTCAAGGTTCCTACCATCATTTTCAAGGGTCCTACCATCGTGCTCAAGGGGTCAAGAAACAAGAGCACGAGTGTGCGCTACGTGTCAGTGATGAGAACAACCAGAGCCACCCAGGTCAGCTGTAGGTCAACAGGTTCACCTGCCTACAGTAGGAATTTCCTAGTGAGTCTGGCTACGTCCTGAGGATCACATCTTCCTTCTTCACAAGGACCACCTACCCAACACCTACGTTTTCCTTAACCTTATTTATCCTCGTGATCAGGTCATGCATAATGAAAACCCTTGCTTAACTTCCTTATCGTATGTAGCTTTTAAATCAATATTGCTTTAATGATTGCTTGAATCTGGGTCGATCATGATTGTGCAAATCTACATATCACTTTATATCAGGAGATATAATAAGTTTTTGTGGTTTTATCTGAATTGATCATTTATCATTTGACGTTCAACACACAACTCTTATGGTCTTCGTGGTGAATCATAAGTTGGCATATCATCAGGAAGTGAAAAAAAATCATTTGCATATTTCTAACATCTTTCGATTTTCAGCTGGACAGACGAGAAAGTAATTAGTGCTAATTGGTTTTCCTTAACAGTGGCCGCAGGTCTGACTGAGGGTACCCACGCTGTGCACATGTGCGGTTGATAAAGTCCTGAATGGCTCTGTGCGCATGCATAGCTAATGTCTTTAAGAGTAATGTTATTGTGCATATACTGCATGCATGATGACGTTCTTAGGGACAATGCGTGTGCGCATGCGTAGCTTATAAAGTCCCAGGTGGTCATGTTGGTGCGCATGCGTGGTTTATGACGGCCTGAATAGCTATGTGGGTCATTCAGGTGTGAGGGCACTGATCCTTGACCCATGCAACCCATTATGGTGTGGGTGAGACGTGCGTACGTACGTGTGGTGTTGGGGGGGGGGGGACGAAAGTGAGAGTGAGTGAGAGAGTGAATGAGTGAGCTGGTGAGTAAGTGAGCCAGTGACTGAGTCAGTGGGGGATTGCGTTAGAGAGGTAATGAGTCAGTCAGGCAGTGAGGGAGTTAGTGAGCTTGTGAAGCGGTGAGTCTGTGAGATAGTGAGTAAAGCAGACACGTGAATGAAAGAAGGAAACAATAATGGTAGGATATGCAAGAAAGATGATAAGGATCGAGTAAAAAGGATTTAGAAATGCAGACCAATAGAGGGAAGAAGAAGAGGAGGAAGAAGAAGAAGAAGAAGAAGAAGAAGAAGAAGAAGAAGAAGAAGAAGAAGAGGAGGAGGAGGAGGAAGAAGAAAAAGAAGAAGAAGAAGAAGAAGAAGAAGAAGAAGAAGAAGAAGAAGAAGAGGAGGAGGAGGAGGAGGAGGAGGAGAAGAAGAAGAAGAAGAAGAAGAAGAAGAAGAAGAAGAAGAAGAAGAAGAAGAAAAAGAAGGGAATTACCTGCTTCATTATCTGCGGCAACAAATGTTGTTGTAAATCATTTGTTTGACTTACGAGCAGACCATGTTTAAGGTTCCTTAAAGACGGTCTGTCACGTGAGAGCGTAGAGGCCACACATGACTAGCGGCAAACAATACACAGACCAGACATGTTCTAACTCAGTACCGGACGGTCGCAGGTTACTCATGTATACTATTAAGGCTTCCCGTCTGTACTCTTTTAACTTTTGCGGTCAGCAGGGGGACGGTTAAGGCCAGTAAGGTCAGCAGGGGGACGGTTAAGGCCAGTCAGGTCAGCAGAGAAACAAAGTGCGAGGACCAATAGGGTCAGCAGGGAAACAGGTGAGGCCAGTATGGCCAGCAGAGAAACACGCAAGACTAGTAAGGTCAGCAGGAGATCAGATAAGACTGGTAAGGTCAGCAGGAGAGACCACTGCACGCAAGATAATGTACCATATGATAATTTGTTTATCATATAAGACATGATTATCATACGTTCTTGTTTCCATAGTTTGGAAGGTAAAACCAACGTTGACTGAGATTAGATGAAATCATCCTGGATTAACCATGTTCAAGTTATATAGAGTATTACAGGTCACACAGGAAGGATTGGGTATGAAAAGATATTTATCATTCGTTATCTGAAACATTTTCCTCCATGATCTCATCCTTTATTCATATAGTGGGAATATCCTCACTTAGCCTCCTTTTCTGTTCCTTCTTTTGGAAAATTAAAAACGAGAGGGGAGGATTTCCAGCCCCACCCCCGCTCCCTCCCCTTTTAGTCGCCTTTTACGACACGCAGGGAATACGTGAGAGAGAGAGAGAGAGAGAGAGAGAGAGAGAGAGAGAGAGAGAGAGAGAGAGAGAGAGAGAGAGAGAGAGACTGTCAGCGGACTTTATCTGTCAGTGGTCACAATGAGATGTCACTTTCTGTAATCCTGTATCGTCGTCATTGGACGGACATAAGTACAGTATCATCAAGGATCTTGTCGCTGCTTACACAGGAGTCCATCATCTCGGCGTGGGGCGCAGCTGGAAGCAGCAGGATCCCATACAACGACACTTGGGGTTGTAAAATGATAATTTTCTAGACGTGATTTCTTGAACCAACGAATCTAAATTTCAACATAAAGTTTGATATAGCACAGACACTCGTGTACAGTCAGATGATCTGTTTATATTAAGATAGAATATTACATTTAGCATTCATCCTTCAGCTGACTAAGTCTAAGGCAGGTTCAGTATAGAGATGTACTTGGGGTGATATA
This sequence comes from Panulirus ornatus, assembly GCF_036320965.1. Lineage (NCBI taxonomy): Eukaryota > Metazoa > Arthropoda > Malacostraca > Decapoda > Palinuridae > Panulirus > Panulirus ornatus. The sequence continues at coordinate 10,250,840 of NC_092275.1, read as the reverse complement.
TTTGCCCTCACTTAAATCACCAGTAAAGCTAAGCAAGCTAAGCACATTTATTTCTGTTACCTCCACTTTTGTCACCAGCACACGTATAACATCCTGTATTTTTCTCTTCTGTCCAGGCCATAAAGATCAGGTTCGTTTAATCTCTCATGACAATTCAAACGATCCATTTCCTTAGTCTTGTCTGTGAAGTGTTTCTGATCTTTTCTGAGCTGTTGATTTCTCCATGACCTGATAGTGGTCACATATCACACCAATATTGTCCTGATAGTGGTCACATATCACACTGATATTCAAGTGTTATTTCTCTGTAATGCTGAATATTTTCATCATCAATTTTCAGTCTCTCGTGGTAAAAGTCCTCATTATCACTCCACTCATTACTTTGATAAATAATGATGTGGTTTGAACAGTATATTTCATATATTCCAGATACATGTTGATAGTTATCCCTAAGTCTTTAACTATGTTTACTTCATCAATTTCCACTCCTGCTGGTCCTCCACTAGTCTAAAATCGAAACTCTAATCAGCTTCACTAGTACTCAGCTCACATTGTGTAACTAGCACTCACAGTAAACAGTTTCACTTGTGCTCAGATCACAGGCCCCAACAGTGATTTCAGGATTGTGACGGGGTGTAGGATTCAGCAGTGACCTGAGGATGTGGCTACGTGTATTTAGGTCACAACAGTGAGCTGAGAGGTGTGGCTGGGTATAGCGTCCCAGCAGCTATCTGAGAGATGGGGTAACGCAGAATTAGCATTCAACTCTCCCATACCATCACCATTATTGTCATTACTCTTATCATTATCATTATTGTTAATGTTGTTGTTGTTGTTACAGAGAACAACTGTATAGAACGAATTGCTTGATTAATAAAACCATCATTGGCAATGCTGGGTCCTTGTCAAAACTGTAGAGCTTTTTCCTTCAATTTATGAGTAGCAGCGTTACAAGAGTCCTGGTATATACCGTTCTCGTCGTGAAATATGCCATCCAAACATACCGGCAGACTCTCTCTCTCTCTCTCTCTCTCTCTCTCTCTCTCTCTCTCTCTCTCTCTCTCTCTCTCTCTCTCTCTTCCCTGACGTCATAGTGACATCATTGAGACGCTGGGTAGACAGAATCTTATTGGTTGACAAAAGTGAGTCACTTCATCCTCATGATCTGATTGGCCGTTTGGTCAGAGACTTGAGTGCCCCGTGTGGATGTTACTAGAAGCCTAACCCTCTTACCCTTACAAAAACATTCTCCTTCTTGCTGCTTTCCCTCCTAGATTTCTGAAAGCCAGCAGAAGGCGGTGGCCACACTAGCACAAGGAGTCTGCTAATATAAAAGAGCGAGGTAAATGCTAACAGCTGGCATCGGCCGGCCTTGCCATATTAGGTAGGTTTGTCCCTGTGAAAGTGAGGGGCTGCGGGGCGGGAGGACGGGGTTGGGGGTGTGAACGCGATCACTCGCCAGTTGTCTGTCGCACAGTGCACACGCGCGCTCCAGCCTCACCCGTGGGCTAGCTTCCCTCCCTGGATAAAACCGGTGTTTATATTATATAAAATGGCGTACCACGGCCCTTCCTACGGTCTCAGCAGGGAGTGTCAAATGAAGGTAGGCCACTGTCCCTAAGTGTCAGGGAGTCAGAACTTGGGTGGGGATTTTATTAGTGTTATATTGATGGTTTAGGAGCGTGAGGCAGCCCTCACCGCCCGGGTAGGTGGTTGATTGTCTCACACACTTGTTGATTGAACTCATCCAGGCAGCTTGTCGCTCACTGTGACACAGCGAATCAAACTTTGATTTTATGTTACTGTTTAAGTGTTGTTATCATGACTAGAATTACGATACACAGAAACAAAGGTGTAAACAATGTAACATTCCGTGGTGGAGGTTCAGCAGTACTCGGTGGTTGTTGCCGCTAATCTGTGAGCGGTTTGGCTGAACGTGACGATTTGGTTGTTCATGTTGACGAAGCGCTTAGCACTGTGTTGGTGCATAGCATGTGGTGCCCTCGTGCGGGCATGGTGAAGGGCAAGCAATGTCCACACAGCTAGAGGGTCGCGTACCAGCTAACCTTCATCCCGTACAGTAGAGAGGATGTTGGACAATGCAGTCATTGTCGAACGTATTAGATGGTAATGAGGCGTTCGGAGTATTCTGACACAGCTTCATACACTTTAAAAATGTATTCTTATTCACATGATATAGATTTTTGGCGTCGATCAATCTGATCATTCTTAACAAGCCAAACAGAGCAGTTGTAGTGATGACACCGGCAAAGCTGTGTTCTAGGAACTTTCCGACGAGTACGTGAGGAACCACTGTTCACATCGCTCGTATGAATGAACCAATTGGCAACTCTCTCTCCCTCTCGAACTGCATTCGAATGTCCTTCCTGAGGCTCGACAGACCATAAGAACCATCAGCTTGTGCCGTAAATGGAGAACCGATGTTCACACGAGTTAGTGAATGGTCGGAGGTTGGAGTAGCAGCAGGTGAGGTGTGGCGAGGAGGTCCTGCATCTTTCGTCCCAGCCCTCATCAAGGGCAGCCACACAACTGCTCCTCTCCGTACACCCACTCCCACCTCGGCCTCGGCTAAGGTTTCGTTACAACATTTGATGATATCAATAGAATATTCATCTCCTCACGCTTGCTCTAGAATAGCTCAAAGTTTAGCTGCCTAGCTTAGGATTGAACATATTCTGACGCAGATTTTCTTTACGTTCGTGAAACATGACGAGGTTACTGAGAGTCGATGTTTTCGAACGAGACATACCAGAGGGAGTCGCTGACAGCTTTTGCAAGCGTAAAAAATATGAGTCAAAGGGTTGTTAGCCCGGATGTGATACCAAGATAAAGTGTTGTGTGTCCGTCTGACAGTTTGTCTTATCGCACAAAAATCTGTAGAATGTTGCCAGTTCTCACTAGATGACATTAGAATGTTGGCCACGCCCAGACCTCGTCACTTTGGACAGAGGCGCCATTCTGTTGACTCCGCCGGGCAGTAACTTCGAATAAGGTTGACAGCAGTGCGCCAGAGTTGTAGAGAGATGAGAGAGGAGAGAGTTGATCTAGTTTGTAGGTGTAAGAGAGGCTGGGCTGAGGGAGAGGGAGGGCAAGCAGGGAGGGACTAGGGTGATATGCGACCGGTCGGCCACCGGGTCAAGAGGTGCCACCTATTGTTTATACGAACGTTTTTCCACTTTCGTGGATGATGATGTGTTAGTGAATATTTAACTATAGTTGTGGATGTACGTGTGAGAAGGGATGCTGCAGAGGGGACTTGGAGGTTCCGTAAATAGTGATCAAGGACGGGAACCTCAAAGGACCCTTCGAGAAATTGGGGTCACCGTACATTGCAAGGACAGTTGGAGTGTTGACCTACTTCTGTACGTGTTCCTTTTGGGTGACCTCTGGTGTTCCAGTAACACTGGGATTTAGGCATTTTGTTCTACTGTTATACGGCGAGGGAAGACCCGCGTTCGTGGACGCTGCTGTGAGGTAAGGGGACAGACGGAGGAAAAGTTCTTGACAGACTAATATGTGGATAACAAACTTGGCGAGGAGCGGCCGTATTACCAGAGTCCTGACACTTATTGGACGGATCCTTCCTGCTGAGCTTGAGAGCTGATAACAGCGTCAGCAGTGAGTGATGTCAGCATGAAGCGCTGCAAGACACACTGTAGTGTCAGCATTGGTCAGGAGTGTCAGAGTGTAGGAAATGACCGTCAGGACTCTCAGAAATGATGGGGGAGGTGAGCTGTGTGAGTCATTGTGATGACAGTAATTCAGGAGGTGGGGGGGGGGGGGGTTGGCTGGAGTAGAGTGGCGTCACGATTTGGAGTGTCTGTCCTTCGAAGTGGTCAGGACTGTAAAAGGATATGTGTAAACAATGTGAGTAAGTAAAGGGAAGGGGAGGGAGGGAGAGAGGTTGTCAGTAAGGAGAAAGTTGGGAGCGTCAGCACTTGACTGAGAGTACAAAGATTGTGAGGGAGAGTGTCAACTGGATACGTCAGGAGCGAGGGTCGGTGTGGTGGATGGATCCTGCTGACATAGCATTATGTTCACCTCATGCAGTGTCTCCACCCGCCTCGCTCACTGCTTCGCTACTCCATTCCCATCCCTGACGGTGTCTACCACTGTAATCCATGACATGGAAAAATATATGATTTCTCTCAAACATATTGATCATTACTTCCATCAAAGATCAACATTGTTTAGGTCAGGTTAATGTCCAGTTTTTTTTTATATCAACAACACCCTGAACCCCCTCAGATCAACAACACCCTGAACCCCCTCAGATCAGCAACACCCTGAACCCCCTCAGATCAACAACACCCTGAACCCCCTCAGATCAACAACACCCTGAATCATCTCAGATCAACAACACCCTGAACCCCCTCAGATCAGCAACACCCTGAACCCCCTCAGATCAACAACACCCTGAACCCCCTCAGATCAACAACACCCTGAATCATCTCAGATCAACAACACCCTGAATCATCTCAGATCAACAACACCCTGAATCATCTCAGATCAACAACACCCTGAATCATCTCAGATCAACAACACCCTGAATCACCTCAGATCAACAACACCCTGAATCATCTCAGATCAACAACACCCTGAACCATCTCAGATCAACAACACCCTGAACCCCCTCAGATCAACAACACCCTGAACCAGCTCAGATCAACAACACCCTGAACCATCTCCGATCAACAACACCCTGAACCAGCTCAGATCAACAACACCCTGAACCATCTTAGATCAGTAAGACGCTAGTTAACATTAGTCTGCCTGCAACCTGCCTGTGATGTCGTGTATTATTGTCAATGTTCGGCACGTGATCGTGGTACCCGACCCAGAGGTAGTGTTCGGTCGGCGTTGTAGGAATGATGCACTCGTGTTGAGGACTCAATGTTGTAGTGTGGGAGTTGTTGTATGCTGTAGTGTGGGAGTTGTTGTATGCTGTAGTGTGGGAGTTGTATGCTGTAGTGTGGGAGTTGTTGTATGCTGTAGTATGTTAGTTGTATGCTGTAGTGTGGGAGTTGTTGTATGCTGTAGTGTGGGAGTTGTTGTATGCTGTAGTGTGGGAGTTGTTGTATGCTGTAGTGTGGGAGTTGTTGTATGCTGTAGTGTGGGAGTTGTTGTATGCTGTAGTGTGGGAGTTGTTGTATGCTGTAGTGTGGGAGTTGTTGTATGCTGTAGTGTGGGAGTTGTTGTATGCTGTAGTGTGGGAGTTGTTGTATGCTGTAGTGTGGGAGTTGTTGTATGCTGTAGTGTGGGAGTTGTTGTATGCTGTAGTGTGGGAGTTGTTGTATGCTGTAGTGTGGGAGTTGTTGTATGCTGTAGTGTGGGAGTTGTTGTATGCTGTAGTGTGGGAGTTGTTGTATGCTGTAGTGTGGGAGTTGTTGTATGCTGTAGTGTAGGGGTTGTCACGTTGTTACTATGTTCTCCTGGTGTCACAAGGAAACTTCCTCAGGTAATGTGCTCTGAGTGTCTATAATAATCCTTACGTCACAATCTCCTTAAACGGATTACGCTCTGATTATCTTTGTTAACTGCCTACGTCACACGTAAGTTCCTGGGGAATGATGCAGTCGGTTGTGCCTCTGATAAATCCTTCCGCCAGAAATGATTTCCAGAAGGAATGACGCGTGTCTTATTAAGGTGCATGTTGCCACACTAACGATAATCTTATCCAAAGAATTCTAGCTGCCATGACAGTCAGTTCTTACTCTCAGATAACTTACGGCTGTAACAAGTAGAGGAGCGAGAGATAGATAGATAGATAGATAGATAGATAGATAGATAGAGAGAGAGAGAGAGAGAGAGAGAGAGAGAGAGAGAGAGAGAGAGAGAGAGAGAGACCTGATAGTTCCACGGGTCAGTGAGGTTGACAGTATACTGATTTCGTCAGACAGAGAACACAACGTGATGAACAGCACCGACTGGCTCGTGTCTTCCCCTGCCAGACGCAATCTTCACAGCTTTCCCTGATCATCAGGTGTTCCCTCAACCCTGGTCGTCCCATCAACGTAGAGCAGATCCTTAGATATAATTTTAATGATAGATGATAATGTGACCTGGATTAACTCTTTACCACCTGCATCTTACGTTTTGTCCTGATATTTTGTTTACACAGTTTAGGTAAAGATTGAAAATACGTCAGTGAAACAGTTACGCATTCACTTTGTTCATTCATTCCAGTGTTGTTGGTTTAGGTTATTCAGTAAGTAAAGAATTAGCTATATACAACTTCAGGATTCGTATACACATTTACGTATAGATTTACGGACGTTCATATAATCACATTTGTACTAAAGATAATATTTACAACGTCCTCACACGTCCATACACGAAGCTGGACACACAGTTAACCCTCCAGGTGGAGTAGCAGGTGGAGGAGGTCAGGGAGGTGTGGCAGGTGGAGGAGGTGGTGTGAAGGATGCTGGCATGTCCGTGAGACGTGCCATTATTACCCTGCCTCCGCCACTCTCCTTACTCATCTACACGCAACTCTCCCCTCCTGTGTGTGTGGGGTGCCTGCTGTGTGTAGGGCTGACTGTAGTGCCTGCTGTGTGTAGGGCTGACTGTGTGTGTGATGCCTGCTGTGTGTGTAGGGCTGACTGTGTGGGGTGCCTGCTGTGTGTGTAGGGCTGGCTGTGTGGGGTGCCTGCTGTGTGTGTAGGGCTGACTGTGTGTGGTGCCTGCTGTGTAGAGGGCTGACTGTGTGTGTGATGCCTGCTGTGTGTGTAGGGCTGACTGTGTGGGGTGCCTGCTGTGTGTGTAGGGCTGACTGTGTGGGGTGCCTGCTGTGTGTGTAGGGCTGACTGTGTGGGATGCCTGCTGTGTGTGTAGGGCTGACTGTGTGTGGTGCCTGCTGTGTGGAGGGCTGACTGTGTGTGTGATGCCTGCTGTGTGTAGGGCTGACGGTGTGGGGTGCCTGCTGTGTGTGTAGGGCTGACTGTGTGGGGTGTCTGCTGTGTGTGTAGGGCTGACTGTGTGTGGTGCCTGCTGTGTGTGTAGGGCTGACTGTGTGGGGTGCCTGCTGTGTGTATAGGGCTGACTGTGTGTGGTGCCTGCTGTGTGGAGGGCTGACTGTGTGGGATGCCTGCTGTGTGTGTAGGGCTGACTGTGTGTGGTGCCTGCTGTGTGTGTAGGGCTGACTGTGTGGGGTGCCTGCTGTGTGTAGGGCTGACTGTGTGTGTGATGCCTGCTGTGTGTGTAGGGCTGACTGTGTGGGGTGCCTGCTGTGTGTGTAGGGCTGACTGTGTGTGGTACCTGCTGTGTGTGTAGGGCTGACTGTGTGTGGTGCCTGCTGTGTAGAGGGCTGACTGTGTGTGTGATGCCTGCTGTGTGTGTAGGGCTGACTGTGTGTGGTGCCTGCTGTGTGTGTAGGGCTGACTGTGTGTGGTGCCTGCTGTGTGGAGGGCTGACTGTGTGTGGTGCCTGCTGTGTGGAGGGCTGACTGTGTGTGGTGCCTGCTGTGTGGAGGGCTGACCGTGTGGGATGCCTGCTGTGTGTGTAGGGCTGACTGTGTGTGGTGCCTGCTGTGTGTAGGGCTGACTGTGTGTGGTGCGTGCTGAATATATGGCTGACTATGTGGGGTGCCTGCAGTTTGCGTGTGGTCTGCTGATACACCCATTACACTGTCTATATTTATATAGAAATTTAGTTTACAGTATGACAGTTGGATTTCGTAGCTATACTACCATATTGGATTCCTTATAATCATTAATGTAAATGAAAGTATTTTCTTTTTACTGATTTACTCTTGAATGATAATTATGATATTATTATGTGTAGTATTATGTACGTAGTAATATTGATATTATTATGTGTAGTATTATGTACTTAGTAGTGTTGATATTAGTGGTAATATGTGGTGTTAACTCTCATAGAATAGCTAATCCATCATTGTTGTTCTGTATCAACATTAACTCGTAACGAACTTTATGCTTATTAATGAAACGTATAGAAAATGTGGTGGGGTTGTGAAAGTGATAACAGAGATTGGAAGTTGTACAGATATCAGATATTGAGCGCAATTGCATAATAAATGTGGTATTATGATGAATGGAAATACATTTCACAGATCTGAGTAGAACTGATTGTATCTGAGACCCAGAACAACACGTCAGAAATATCTGAGATTACGAGACTTCACTTCAGGTTTGCTGATAATGAAGGCATGAAGTTCAGTGGTGAAGTTTTTAAGTAATGAGAGTAGGGGGAATTGACCTGTGAGATGTGAGAGGATTAGATAGTGAGAGGTGAGAGTACCTGGCCTGTGAGATGTGAGAGGATTAGGTAGTGAGAGGTGAGAGTACCTGGCACCTGGCCTGTGAGAGATGGCGAGCGTGGCGGGATGTAAGGAGTGAGAGTGTGGGATGTACAGTTGAGATCTGTACTGTGAGAGTAAGGAAGATAAGTTGTGGTGTGGGAATGTGGGAGCAAGAACTGTACGATAGGTGAGAAGAGAGAGAGAGAGAGAGAGAGAGAGAGAGAGAGAGAGAGAGAGAGAGAGAGAGAGAGAGAGAGAGAGAGAGAGAGTTGAGTGGGGTTATCAGCACTTCCTATGGCGTGCTGGACACATCCTCTCACAGGTGTTAGTGACCACTTCTGACCAACTTGAGAAGAAATTTTGACTAAATAAACTATCTATTTATTTATTTATATTATTATTAACGGACGTAGACACTGGCAGGAGCATACTGCTCCCTAGCCATCTTGGATGAAGGATATGAAGGAAGACGCATCATTGCTCAGGTGTTCGTGGACTCATACAGGAGGGAAGGATTTAGGACGAAGGAGAGGTAAAGGAAGGAAGAAAATTCCACGGATTCGCCGAAAATATAAAAGAGGAGGTGATATAACGGTCAGGCTTCGTGTGGCTGGTCCCACCACACAAACTATGGGAAGAAGTAGCCAGGCGTTTGTCTTGGGTCGACCCTTGTTGGGGTAGGGTTAGGGGGGTGGGGGGGAGCAGACCGCTTATGAGAGCCGTGGTAGAAGTGTCACGTGTGGAGCAGACAGGGAGGCACGTCCACGGTAGACGGACGGGAGGGATGATCAAGAAGGAGAGACAACAGGAAAGTTAGGAAGGTAAAATGATGTTCCACGGTTCGTTGTTGTTTAGTTGTGGTTTTTGATGTACTGTGACGAACCTGCTTATCTCTCAGTGTCAGAGAGAGAGAGAGAGAGAGAGAGAGAGAGAGAGAGAGAGAGAGAGAGAGAGAGAGAGAGAGAGAGGAGTCATTCACACGTCCACAGGTGCCGACAGCAGGAGAGGTTGGTTCACTCTGTACAGGTACAGGTGATGTTAGTGGCATCAGTGGTGCAGGTGGAGGTAATGGTGGTAGTGGTGCAGGTGGATGTAGTGGTGCAGGTGGTGGTAGTGGTGCAGGTGGAGGTAGTGGTGGTGGCAGTGGTGTCACCCTGACCTGTGGTCCACTGGTGATAAGTTTATCAAGACGTTTCCTCTGGTGGTGTCAGGAAGGCCCCGGACACCATCCACGTTGGCGCTGACAACCGCTTGGTATAGTAATAGTGATTATAATTACAGTAATAATGATAATGATAATAATGATAGTAATAATGAAAATGATAATGATAGCTGTAATGAAAATAATAGTAATATCATATGGATAAAAATGATGATGATAATAACAATGATAATGATAATGATAATTGTAATAATAATGATAATATAGCAATTATGATAGTAATGATTGTGATAATTAAAGGTTTAATTAATCAAATGTAGATATAGGCTGAAAATGAGCAGTGAAGATGCATGATTATGACAGTATGATTACCAGACAGGCTATATGGAGGTTACTACTGGTTGTTTATATTGATCACAACATTTAGGTTGGGTTGTTGTTGTAGCTGTCATTATGGGTTCGAGGTAGTTCTAGTGTCGGACTACGACTCGGGGAGGAGGGATATCAGGTGGGAGGAGGTGACGGTGGCGAGAATAAGACAGTAGCTTCCTCCAGACTGTTGACTGATGGTTGATGAGAGACGAGAGGAGGTCAGCACATCTTGATACCTCCTCTACCACCCTACTGGAGATGTACTTCAAAGTTTCTTCTATACTTTCAGTTGATGTAATTATCATGTGCGTGTGTGTGTGTGTGTGTGTGTGTGTGTGTGTAACGTGCTGACACCATACTGGCCGTCCATAGGAAGTGACGTCAGTGATATAAGCAGTGTGCTGATCAGCCAGTGTTGTGCCAGCGACACTCACGTTGGTCTTGACCACGACCAGGCGGGCGGGTTGATGATGCGCCACATGCAGGAGGGTTGTACACAACACTGTACTCTGTGTACACCTCTGGTGTTCACACTGTACAAATGGGAGAAGGACCAGCTGAGCTGACATGCTGACGGCTGTGGTCTGACATGTGAGTGAGACGTTCATCTCTCTCTCTCTCTCTCTCTCTCTCTCTCTCTCTCTCTCTCTCTCTCTCTCTCCCAGGGAGCACCATGTGCTAGCTCTGCCTAGTGGTAAGATCTCGTCGTATGTATGTACTCGTAGGCAGGTATGTAGGTAGGTTGTAGGTCCTACTCTCCAAGACAGTAGAGCTACGACGCCGGAAATGATGACGTCAGAGGCGAGGTGTGGGCTGGACGCTCACCCCGTTATGTTGCACCAGCCAGCTTGGCTGAGTTATGTTGCACCAGCCAGCTTGGCTGAGTTATGTTGCACCAGCCAGCTTGGCTGAATTATAGTGTACTGGTTATGATAACTGAGTTATCTTGTACTGATGATGATGATGGTGAAGTTATCATGTAATGGTGATCATGATGACTCAGTTATCCTGAAATTGACGTCTTGATCAAGCTATCCTGCTCTGGTTATTAGGACTCAGTTACCACAGTGGTTTAGCTTGCTTCCAAGTGTAGCAGTTCACGTGACTAGCTGGAGTGACACCCTCCCAGTGTATAGCAGTGGTGGTCAGGTTTGACACCCACCCAGTATATAGCAGTGGTGGTCAGGTTTGACACCCACCCAGTATATAGCAGTGGTGGTCAGGCACACAGACCTGTACACTAAATAGAAGTGGTTGTAAGGTATCGCCCAGTACAATCACTAGAGACAGTTTTTCACGGTCGAATTGACAGTTCGATGTTGTCCCTAAACCGCCTGTTGGATATCAGAGCCACCTGTTGTGTGTGTACCAGTACCACCTGTTGAGTTTGTACCAGAACCACCTGTTGGGTTTGTTCCAGAACCACATATTGGGTTTGTACAGAGCCACCTGTTGGGTTTGTATAGAACCACCTGTTGGATTTGTACACAAGCCACCTGTTGGGTTTGTACACAACCACCTGTTGGGTTTGTACAGAACCACCATTTCGTGTTTACTTGAGAACCACAAGGTCATATATGCAGTGTTAACAATGTCTGTCAACAGTTCCACTACTTTAAAGAAAAGGTAATCCACCCTAAAACTATAGGTTAATCCCCACACAAAGTCTTCAGTTGCCATGGCTTTCCGTTAATGAATCCTAAAACTGAAGGAAGTTAATCCTAGCTCATCACTGTAGCTCAGATTTTCGCAGTTTTTATCTTGTGTTCCACTTTACGTTCGGCTGGAGTATAGCGCTATTCAGTCACCAAGTATATCTGATTAAAAACACATAGCCTTACCCTCTTAGTTCAGCCTTACGAACAGCCTGCTGGTCACCACACAGCATTTAACAAAGTAGAGTACTAAAACTATTGATAATGCATTTAATAAGCAGTACACTGTACACATGAACATAGCTGTGCACAACTTCAATGAAATAGTACACTGTACAGCATTAACATAGCACTACACAGCATTATCAAGACAGAACACTGTTAACAGCTTTACACAGCATTATCAAGACAATATTTAACAGAACGCAGCATTGATAAAACAGAACATTACACAGCATTAACAGGGCGCTACTCAGCAGTTCTAGAGTTATAAATGAATTTGCACGAAGCCCCCGGAGTGGTCAGCTGCTTGTGTTTATTTGTACAAGTGTGTAAAGGAGTGTGTGTTTATGTTCTCAGTGTACAAGTGCATCAGAGTGGTTTATAATACAACTTTTATACATGCGCAGTGCATACATACAATCATACATGAACATAACCTTTTTTATACATAGTTGTTTTCACTGTTGCTAAGGAAAAACAGCTTTTACTCTTTCATTCATGCGCAGTAGGAATGTAGGGTCAGTGCGCAGATGTGTCAATGGTATAACCTTACCCACGGCTTGACCTATTTCTGCTATGACCTTGAAGTTCCAGCGCCAATCCATTTCCCAGCGTCTGACCCAGTGCCAGCCTTCTTTCTCTGTCTGGTAGTCCAGTGATCTTCGCTGTTTATTTTGCATCTGTGTTTTTTATACCATTCCTCTGCCTGCTGCCATGAATAGCACCTTATATTATAAAGTCGTGAAGGCATTACGTCATGCAGCCGTGATTATTAGGCCCAGGAAGTAGTAATTGTCGTTAGATAATACAGATGAGTCTCCAGATGTTGGTCTCCAAGTGCACACGGTGCTGCGCCGCCGGTGGCTCGCCTGAACTTCCCCACTTTCACTCTTGCCCAACCCGCATCTAGGACCTCTAGCCAACCTACTCACTCAAAATTTCATTTTCGTAGGTTTAAAGTCTCATTGTCGTCTTTTATTAAATGTTTTGAACTCTTTTTGTCGTCTAGTGTTTATGTTTGAAATATATTTATGGTGGAGATGATAGTACAGGTAAGATGTCTTGGGATTTCCCCATCTGTTATCAACCCTGGGCTATTGACGCTCGTTTTCTGTCGAGTCTCTGGTGTAAAGTTGCCATATACTCATTTCTCCCCTGAACCTCTCAAATAATACTTAATTTTGAATATATATTGAAGTTAACCTCGAAATCCCTATTGGCTATTGATCATTTGCTTGTCATTTGCACATTTTTCCTCATATTCCAATAATCTTGAACCCAGTGGAAGCGCCAGATGAAGGATAATACACCAGAGGAAACCGGTTTCATCTGACCTTCACCAACTCCTATTTGTTCGTGTTTATGAACTTTATGAAAATATGTCATACACAAAACTTATTAATTGTTACACAATTGGTTCCTTACGTAAACTACATTACATACATTATATAGTCCTTCATTTGGTACGTTTTACCGGCTGGACTCAACCTTCGACTTTCAGGAACCTTGTTATTAACAATAAGGTCTTGTGACATTTCTTTGCAGGGTGTGTTTAGACCTCTCCTTAAAAGACACTATTTTTCCACATTCTAAGATATAGTTTTCTTGTTTGTGTACAAAATCTTTGGTCCCCATGATTGATACCTCCAGATAGGCCAACGCGCCAATAGTACCTATGACGTAGCAGTAGTTTAACAAATACGACATCTGGTAATCTCATTACCTTCTCCATATACATGATTTACCTTGTGCATTTTTCCGTGATGGCAATGTTTCTACTTGTGCTTACCTGCTCTGGTCTACTTACTTCAAATATGTCTGTTTTGAGGTTTAGGGAAGGGTCTCGCCCGTGCCATGCTCCCAGCTGGGGTTGTCATGTAAAACTGGTAATGATTTCTACTGAATGTTGGCCGTGTTATGTGTAATGCAACGCCGGTTTGGTCAACCGCACAAAAATTACACGATTTTCGTCTGATTGAATAAATTTGCCCTTCCGTTACTTGCAAGTGAATGGTTAATGACTTAGTGTTATTTACAGTAATCATTTCTTTTAGTTAGAAAGATTAAAGTTAGTTATTTTTTACAGAAGTGATCGTTTGATATATTGAATGTTTTGCGAAATTTATTTTAAGATTCCTGTAACCTGCTTCTTTTCTGATGTATTGTGATGCAGTATGTTGTATGATTCTCGCCCGTTGTACTACCGTTTGTCACAAACAGGCCCTACAGTAGAAAGGGCGGACGACCAATTACAGTGAACGAATAGAATTAGGCAACACTGGCAGTTCCTCCTTGTTATAACAGGGGTACGGGGAGAGGGGGACAGTAATATAACAACAGGGATGAAGGATTGTAGGGAAGATAAAACAATGGAAGTAACCAAGAGAAGGAAGATGTGTGTGTGTGTGTGTAGATAACGACTCGGGTGTTACGGGAAGAGAGTTTTACACTTGTGTTGCTCCGTCTCTTAACCTTGTATGAATCCATCATGTCTTCTACGCGTGTACACACACACACACACACACACACACACACACACACACACCCACCCCCCCCCACAACGCATCGCCGTTCGTTTCCATAGCCGATCTGTTCCAATGAGAGCTGTACAGATAGTTATACGAACAGTCTTACTCCTGTCATTATGAATTTTATGAACAGCTTTTGAACATGTGCAGAGCTAGGCAAGTAAACAAGTCAGTTTTCTCTGAGTTCAGGTATGTGGTGTGTCAGTTTCTGTATTACTGTAACCATTCATCACTTAACGTTCAGTCATGTGAATAATTATAAACCATACTCTTGTTAAACATCCCTGGCTGTGTGGATGTACCTCACACATATGCTCATCCCAGAGTGTGTAAATATCCAGGTCATCCTAATCTTAAGCTCGTACAAGATTAGTTAATTAGTATCATGACTTCCCAGTTCTGTAATATCTGTACTGCCTCAACTGTGTATGTTCAGCCGATTCGCTGCCTGAATCCAGTAAACGGTTATTTATCTATTTTCCTTATTTACACACACACCAGCTTTAGCCAGGCACCATTTATCGACCAGTCTCAAGGGGAAGATAAGCATCTGGGTTGGCTATGGGCCGACTACCGCGCCCAGGATTTGGATCTATGCGTCCCCGATTCCGGGCGGGCCCATGTTGACTCTTGGTCAGTAACGTTAACCACTACACCACGGAGACCTGTGTGTGTAATTAATGAGGTCATTATCCCTGTTATTATCACCAGTAATCAATATTTATAACCAGTGCAGTGATTCTAACTCATAGTCATGACAGTTACCATAATCATTTTAGTCTGCACGATCTCTGCTCTCACCACAACCATTATGATTGATCATATAATCATTATACCTTTTACCGTCATTATATCTATTAGACTTGCCAAAGCTGAACACGTATTTAGAAAGGGCGGGCAAACTCGTATGTGGCAATCTGTACGGTCTGTGTGTATTGTTAGAATAGTTTATCTTGTATGTGTGTGTGTGTGTGTGTGTGTGTGTGTGTGTGTGTGTGTGTGTGTGTGCGGGGTAATAAGATCTGTTCATTGTGTATATCGAGGGATGACTGGAGCTTCTCCCATGGCTTCCTGGGTACCAAGTGTGTTCCACATTGTTGTTGTTGTCCACAACCTGCGGGTGTGTGTAGTCTGGGTCTTAGGTCATGCTTATCACGGGTCGATTATGATGCTCAGTACGGGACGGTCATGATCCCTACGGTACGTGTACCCTCACGCTCCCTGCTGTACATGTACCGTCACGCTCCCTGCGGTACGTGTACCGTCACGCTCCCTGCGGTACGTGTACCGTCACGCTCCCTGCGGTACGTGTACCGTCACGCTCCCTGCGGTACGTGTACCGTCACGCTCCCTGCGGTACGTGTACCGTCACGCTCCCTGCGGTACGTGTACCGTCACGCTCCCTGGGGTACGTGTACCGTCACTCTCCCTGCGGTACGTGTACCGTCACTCTTGCACTGTGATGATATACAAACTGGTTATACGTTAGTATAAAAGGTCATGGCTTCCTCCGAACCATAGGTCATGATAACTCAGTCATGTATATGTGTTCACCGTCTGAGGCCTGGTTTTGGGTTTTCAGGATCAGGTTTTTATTCCTAGTGGAACCTATAATTGGATAACACTAGACAGGAAGTTGGCCCTAGGGGACTGGCCGTCCCTGGCCTATGTCAGCCTGCGGGACTGGGGTTGGGGCTCCCAGGTCTGCAACGTTTATCTTCACCAAGGCACACGGGAATAGATATACATATAGGTAGGTGAATAGATAGATGCATGCGTAGATAAATAGATAGTTAGACTTTATAAACAAGTCCTTGTGTAGTATCTGGTGAGCATGGGCGGGTCTGTGTTACGACAATGGCCGTCAGTATTGTGATTTAAGTGGTCGTAATTACCATGACAGAAGTATTGGTCGACGACCTCATCATGCCCCACATGTGTCTTTCCCTCTCCTTCCCTCCATCTCCCTCTGTCACTCCCCTCTGTTTCCCTCCATCTCCCACCGTCACAATTCCCTCCATCACCTCCCTCTCCTTCCCTTCATCTCCCTCAGTCACTTCCCTCACCTTCCCTCCGTCTCCCGCCGTCACAATTCCCTCCATCACCTCCCTCTCCTCGGCGTTGCCGCTTAAGCTGTGATGGTCACAGGATATATTACGAAACCACGAGACTGTCGGGTGTTGGGTTAATGGTGCCCCCAGGGGTGGGAGTGGGTTACCGGTGCTCTCTGGAGTGATATGGCGGAGGTGGTGCCTCTTGAGGGTGAGTCTGGTGGGGAGGAGTGGGTAAATGGTACCTCCTCGGGGTGGGTCAGGTAGGAAGGAGAGGGTTAGTGGTGCCCCCTGGGGTTCAACCAACTGGGAATCATACCATCTGACTGAGTGATCAGTGAGGTAAGAGTCTGGGGCGTAGTAATACGTATAAGATTTACCTCAGCCAGGAGACACATCCAAAGCCATCCACCGCTACGTGTTATAACTTCTGGGCTACGTTAAGTACCACAACGTCTGTGATCGCTGTCTGCACCAGACGAACTGCGCTGATATAGAACTGATGTGGTTGAGTCTGGAAGGGAACGTGCAATGGATCTGACCCTGGAACTGACGTGGTCGTGTTTGGAAGGGAAAATGCAATGGCTCTGTCCACGACATGGACGTGCCTTTAGGTCGCCACCCCAACTTAAAGTGCGACAAGTTGTGGATGTGTAAACAAAGTTCCCCTTTCTCATCCCTCCTCTTCCCCCTCACCTTTCCAACCCTCCCACCCCAAGCAAACACCCTCACTCACACTAGATTATTCCCAATCCACTCCCACTCTGTCATTCGTTATCTAACACCTTCCATCTGAACACGACGTGTAAATTAAACCTTGGTGTCTCGCCGTTCGTGAGCCACGTTTGTTGTTCGTGTCACGAACGCAGTCATACTCGACCCACATTCCGGCTAACCCCCTCGCCCTGCCGAAGGCTCTTCCAAGTCGGATTGCTCCGTCTAATGTCGTGAAAGTTAGTTAATGTGAGGCTAAAAAGGCGAGTTTGCCCTCTTAAAGGCCGAGTATTTCCTCGTTAGAGCATCTGGTTAATTCGTTTAACAAAAGGTTCCAACTGAACCCAGGTCAAAGCCACGTGTGAGGTTGCTGGGTTCGTGAACAAGTGTCACAGTGGCTGGAGTGTGTTGTACACTGGGGTCAATGATTGTTATATAATCTCTTCACAATGACCTTTGACCTGAAATGAACTCATAAACAACCCTTTCACCGTTAGTTGATGCACACTAACCATGAACCTTCCAACCCACTCCCACTGTCACACTTCCCCACTCCCACAGTCACACTGCCCCACTCCCAGAGTCACACTCCCTCTCTCCTACTATCACCATCATTTCTCATCACCCTTCACAGTTTGATTAGTCGTCAATATATTCTCTCTACCATGCTCTCACTACTACACCTCCTCACCGCAACACACACACACACACACACACACACCGCTCATACCAACATGCTCTATCAACTCACTGTCCTTTCCAACATACTCCATCAACATACCGTTTTCCCAACACACTCCATCAGCTCGCTGTTCTCCCCAATATACTCCATCAGTTCGCCGTTCTTGCCAACATACTCCATCAGTTCGCTGTTCTCCCCAACATACTCCATTAGCTCGTTGTTCTCCCCAACATACTCCATCAGCTCGCTGTTCTCCCCACATACTCTGTTAGTTCGCTGTTCTCCCTAACATAGTACATCATCAGCATGCAGTCCTTCCCAACAAATTACGACAGGTTGGAGCACATAGCACACCAACATACCATTATGCGCTGCACCTCAGCATGGCTTCCTTTTTGACATACTAGATCTTCAGGAACAGTGGCGTTGGGAACCCTGTAAGAGGATATCAGAAGACGTATGTCTGTGTTTTTATTGTTCATGTCATGAGAGGAGTTGGGGGAGGGGGAGGGGGGAGCGGAGGAACAAGGTTTTTAGATGAAGTGAGGTCGGCAGGAGTACGGGTTTAAAGGATGTTTTTGCAGGGAAAGATATGAGAGAGCGTGGCGTGGTGATGCGTGGGAGTGGTTTGTAGAAGTTTCGTGGGGGATAATACAGCTTAGAGGATTGTTTTCTTTGTGAGGGTTGGGGGGGGGGGGGGAGAGGCATGACGCCGCTTTACAATACTATTTTTTGAGAAGTTCAGGAGGGGCTGGAGATGAGAGTAAAGTGTGTGTGGATGAGGTTCTGTGTTAGGGTTAAGGTGTAAGCAAGACTTGGGATGGTGCATTAGTGTGGTTCATCTTGTTTATTTTTAGCAGTGACGGTCTTAGGAGCATGATGACATATGTCCTTATTGATTTATGTAACATCATTATGCCTTGAAAATCTTCCTTCATCAGGTTAATCATTATGTTTCCAAGTCCCGGTAACGTGTCCCAGTATTCCATTAACGCACTACAGAAACTGATTATCTCTTGTTCATCCCCACCAGGGACCAAGGCCAGCGGAGCTCATAACAGTAAGTTGGGGATGATTTGTGTTAAAGTAAGGGTAGCACAAGGCCGGGGAACCGGTTAGCGATCAGAATGACTAGTTTACCTGGATTGGTGACCTTCGTACTTTGCCTGACGTAAGGTGATGGTGCCTACTGGCTGCAGGAAATTAGTCACTACTTCATACAGACACAAGAAACTGTCAAGAAATGATCATGATTATAGTAATGAGGGCAAAGTAAGCAGACGACGAAAAGAACGATCCCGTAGCTATTAGACGAAACACTTGGATCTGGAGATGTTACCACTAGTCCTCCGAGCGAGTGGACACATCAAGACTGTAGATATATACAGTAGGGGAGCGTGGCTGGCATATATTATGAAGCAGAGCTGCAGAGAATCGGAATGTTAGTTAGTAGGGAGTATCACCCATGTGGTAACACTGGCGGAGGCTCCACGGTCAAGGTAGCGATGGATGACGACAACCAGACACTCAGCGTAGTCCCACGTACTTCACAGTTTGGTAATGCCTCAAAAAAACACCCGCCGGGTAAGGGCATAGGCGCACCATGATGACAGATGTCCTAAAATGCTGCCAAAGTACGGCGCAGAGGAAGGAGGGAACCTGATATCCGTAAGCGGGTTTGTGCCACGCCCCACGACAACAACTGTGGCATACGATACCAATGTCTCGGTCTCAGAGTTTTTACCTTGTTTGCTAATCTCTCGTTTCTCTCTTCTCTTCCTCAGGTAATGTGAACATGGAGTCGGGTGCACGGGTAGAGAGGTGAGTAGGTCGGCGTAGAACGGAAATAATGCAGAAAGGTAAATGAACATGAAAAATGCTTGCAAGTACGAAGGTAAGGAATAAGGGAATTTAGTAGAGGTAAGGTAGGACCTAAAATTTACTTGGCAACATGATCCTACATACTGCCACCTCAGGTCATGGCACCATGAGCCTACATGCTGTCCCTCGGGTCATGGCAACATGAGCCTACATACTGCCTCTCAAGTCCTGGGTGTTAGGTGGGAAAGATAGGCAATGTTGATGAGGTGTGCAAGAAGTGGCAGTGAGTGAGTAGAGGCATTGTTGTCATTCTTTTAATATGTGTGTGTGTGTGTAGTTAGGGGGGAGGGGGAGGTGTTTCAGGGGTGTGTTGAATGTGTACAGGCAGTGCAGTAGTGCACTACACGCGCCTGACTGTGCCGGGCTACATTTCTCGGCCTATAGCAGCGTAACCTGGGCTACCTGTGGCAGACTACATCTCATGTCCTGTCGTAGTGTAGGCGTGAGTTACCCGTGCCAGGCTACAGCTCGTAGCCTGTAGCAGTGTAGCCTTGGCTGACCGTCTTAGGAACCTGTTCTGTTGAGTTCAGTGCCTCGCGTGTCTGCCTATCTTGGCTACGTCTTGCGATATTAATCGACCTGTCGCCTGGACCTTCTGGATGGTCTGCTACACTAATTGATGAGACGACAATTCAGCAGGCGGTAGCCGGGGTCAGCACCATGTGGGGAGGCCGTCAAGGACATGCACCTTCCCGTCAAGTGGTCCTGCAAAGCTCAGAAGAGAACACAGTGGTCTTCCCCTGAGACAAAATATCTTGAAACTTACAGAGTAGTTCGGACTGGACTAGAGGCTTGGGCTGCATCATAGGCTCAAACTGGACCAGTGGTTCGAACTAGACGCATTGTTCGAACTGGACAAGTGGTTTGAAATACGCGAATCCCTTGAATTGGACTTGCGTTACGGACAATATTTACAATGAGGAAGTGCTAGTATGTAGAGAGAGAGAGAGAGAGAGAGAGAGAGAGAGAGAGAGAGAGAGAGAGAGAGAGAGAGAGAGAGAGAGAGAGAGAGAGTATGTTGTAGGTATTGTCTGAAGTATGATAATTCATACGTTTCTTCAACACTCCAACTAGATTTACTGTTACCGCTTCCTGGTTGTGTGGTAACGCTGGACAGCCCTACAACCCAGGCACGTGTGGAGGTAGTGGTGGAAGGCGGGGGGGGGGGGGGTCACTGTGTCAGAGGTTAGCAGGTCTTCAACACCCTGATCATCTCGTCCATTGTTGCAGCCAAAGAGGTCTTAAGAGAACACGTACATCACGTGTGATGTTAGTAGAGAAAGCGGCTGAGTTGATGGCTCAGCTGTGACGTGTGTGTGGTGTCTCTCTCTATGTAACTTCCATCGCAGGTTGTGACAACGATTTGTGTCGGTAACCCCGGCAAGTGTGTCATGCTCCCCATGTTCATCCTGTGAGCGGTAGCGCAGAAGGGTCATAAAGGATGATGGTGGTGCGGGCCTGGCCCCTGTGGTGTGGGAGGAGAGAGAGAGAGAGAGAGAGAGAGAGAGAGAGAGAGAGAGAGAGAGAGAGAGAGAGAGAGAGAGACGAGGGGGGATGGAGGAGGGTGTCGTGAGCAGAAACAAGGTTTGGCCTGGTTGGGTTATCAGACTGTGGTGATCCAGTAGCCAATCCTTGGGGACCGGGATGAGGTAGGCCAGGTGGGATGAAGGAGGAGGTCAGTAGACAGTCAAGTGACAACAGACGGGAGGAACATGAGGTGAGGTGAGGTCTGGTGACGTGTCTCGGAACAATCCTCTCATGTGAGGATGCCAGATGATCCACCATACCTAATACCGAACAGTTTGGCGTAAATGTTTATGGCTAAATATTACGTTACATTCTTGATTGTCAGACTGAATGTGTTTTGTGTTTATATGGCGAGAGTTGAGAGTGACTGATGATATGGTTAGCCTTCTAGCGAGCCTTACATATTATGGAACGAGTCTGTCTACTGTTTACTGTTTGACTCTCACTGTTACCATTTACTCCACACTTGAATCTCTTGTTTTTCTATGTTAATTTCATTATAAATGAATTCAAGATTGTAACTTTACAAATCTAGCTATAAAGATTATTCATGATGACACAAGACATTCATTCAAGAATGATGCAGAATCTGTAGGTGATAAGTAAAATGTTGCGTTAGTTGAAGAATGTGGCAATACTGAGTGACCTTGGGAGGCAGCAGGGGGAGTGTAAGATGGATTTCAGGAAATAATTTGCTTGGATATCATCACATCTCGGTCATCGACAATAACAATGACGTGGTTGGCAGAAATATTTTGCTGTCGTTCAAGCCACGGTATGGCTGACAAGACGTATTATGCTTAAGACATGATTCATATATATATATACAGAATTGTCATACATGCATAGTTATGTGTGTGGTTGTTAAGGTAGAGTTCTCTCGTAGGAGGACATAATGTATATAGGATGTTACTGACACTTGACACTCATCTATTGTGGTAGCCCAGGGTATATGATGGTGGAAGGGGACATAGTTTGGTTGATACTGACATTGTCTGGTTGAAATGAACATAATGTCTTGGTTGACAAGTCACTGTAGGAACAACAAGTGTCTACTGATGTGAGGGAGAATTGTAGTTGGTAGTGTTTATCAGGGACATGTTGTGGCAGGAAAAGTCATGGAATGGTTGACGAGGCCATACTGCTGTTCTGACAAGGACATACTGGGGTCCACAGTGATAGAGGCGTGATAGGCAACTTGCAGCGTATGGCTGAGCTGAACCTATTGTGGTGTATGTGATCGAGGGGTGTACCTTCGTGATCAAGGGGTTTACCGTCGTGATTATGGTGTGCGGACGCGCTGGATGTCGTGTTGCCAGCTGGTTTACGGTGCGCCAGCTCTGACCTGCACGTCACACGACCATCTTGATGTTGAACCGCAAATTGTGTCCTTAACTGAGAATGTTATCAGCTTTTAATCTTGAGATATCATGTCATCTGCCTGGTAGTTCAGGTGACTGCCATATGTAGCCCTCAGGGCTCTGGTCTGTATCCTCAGTGTCTGGTTAGAGGTCTCTGAAGTGGAGCAGCCTATGGCATATTGTGAACCACGGGTTGGAGGTGTGTGATTATTACTAGTTGTGTTACGGGAGAGAGTTTTACCCTTCTTGTGTACATGTACCATGTCTACATGTGTACGTACACACACACACACACACACACACACACACACACACACACACCGTGTGTGTGTGTGTGTGTGTGTGGGTGTAGAGGAATGTATGTGACAGCATAACGAATGCATCACTGATGCGTTCCGAAAACTTCTCATGCAACGGGAAGTTGAGGCAGACGTACCCCCCATTCTCCAGTCGAAGGAGGAAAATAATAAGTTCAGGAGTGGCCGAGATGTATCTTCCAGTCATGTGAGGCATGTGTTGTCATGGTATATGGGGTGGCGCACGAGAGAGCAGCCTGGATGGCCCCTGCCTCACATTTACCCCCACTGGATCGTGCCTGCCACGACTGAGGCCCACTGGTGACGACACCCAGTTCCTGGCCACTGAACCCTGGTGAGGTTTGCTCCACTGTGGATAACGTCATACTATGTACTGTGAGATAAGAAAAAAGAATATGATGCAAGATGAATTTGTCTCTTCATCGCCTGGCCAAGATGTGACATACGGAGGTAACGATGTTTTGAAGTGTGAAATGAAGGTGAGAATATGGTCGTATGTAGGAGGAAATGTGCTTTATGTGTCATTGTTGGCAGAAACCTTCATGTGTACCTTACCCTCCTATACGTATATGTTCTTTCCTCTCTGTCTGTCTGTCTGTCTGTCTGTCTGTCTGTCTCTCTCTCTCTCTCTCTCTCTCTCTCTCTCTCTCTCTCTCTCTCTCTCTCTCTCTCTCTCTCATGTTGGCGTGACACAGACCTTTCAGATGTGTGTCAGTGAACTGTAACAGCTGTCCACTGCAGCAATGATGGTTGCAGTGGACGCTTTAATGACGGACCACCACTGAAAATAACAGTCATGTGGACCTGACCACACTGAGGTGCCGAGAACACTGCGACCCAGCCAGTTGCTGACAGTGTTATACACTGTATATGTTCCTAGAACAGTGCTATACCTTCGTGAAGCACATGTAGTATTACTGTTTACGTAGTGTTGTAGATTTGTTAAACACTTGTAGACACATTTATGAATATAATTGTGTATGGATGAGTTATATACAGCTGGTACAGTCAGTGGAAGTCCTGCTAGCATCTGGGGTTCAAAGGTTTCAAGCGTGTTTCACTGAGTCTCGAGGATAACAACATTATAGAGAGCCTTGCACACGTTCAGCAGGGAGTGACGTAAGTTTCTCCACAGGGTTTACAGTGGTCCACAAAAATACAGTTGGTGCGGGGTACAACACACACAGCTCTGTACCAACACCATAGTCGACCAGATGACTATAATCATTTAGCATCTTGATCATGCGGAATGCCGAGTTTGAAACAAGACCCTGAAATATATTAAACTTCAGGTGTATACGTATGTGTTTGCTTGGCATTACTGTGAAGGTAAGAGATTAAACAGTTCTGAAGAAAAAAAGTTTTGACCTATCGAGAACCAAAAGGAAGTCATGGACAATATAAATGTGCAGATATTTAAACCTGTTTCACCCTGGCTTGCGTCCCAGGCTTGTGTACATTGCTTCCTCGGCTCTAGTGGCGATATCGTCACCTGTGGGATTGCACTATGTGCTTTGTTAAGAGGTTTGGGTGGAGGGTTTACCGTAAAGTTGGAAATCACGGCAGAAATATTTAGTTAGTTGTTATGATGGTTGAACTACGGCGTTGTTGATTCGTTTTGGTTAGTTATGGCGACGGTGGCTGTGTGTGACCACAGCCGTATTGTGTACTACAGTCGCATGGACGTGATGCTGGTACACACACAGGTTCTCTCTCACATCACGTCTGCCAGGACACACTGACCAGAGAGAGAGAGAGAGAGAGAGAGAGAGAGAGAGAGAGAGAGAGAGAGAGAGAGAGAGAGAGAGAGAGAGAGCGAGCTGTAATGCTATGCAGTTGAGAGAGTCTGTAGAGGGAAGGATAGTAGCTGTAACACAATGAGACAATGGGGCCCTGGGACGACGGGAGAAGAGCAGTAGTAAGAGGAAGCATTGAGAGCGTGTGGAGGAGTGCAGGGTGAACTTCCGTGTGAGGCGGATGAGTTCGTCGAGGTGCATTGCCCCTGGTGTTTAGTTGGCCAGTGTGCTTGTGTTACCCTGGTGTGTGATGGGATGAGGACGGGTGTAGGTGGACAGATGGATAGATAGGTAGAAGAACAGATAAGTAGACAGAAGAGGTGGTGCATACAACCTGGTGTTCCTTGACCCACTAGCGTGACACAAAGGGGACGCGGGATGCGGTGGGCTCCTTTCTAATTCACGGCCGACCTCCCCACTTCGCGAGAAGCCCCACCAGGCTACAGCCTTGATTATGTTAGTGTAAGGTCTCTACTGAGCCGCCAACACACGGAAACTGTCCCTTGTTCACGGGAATGGTATACCTAAGCTTTTTTTTTTTTTATTAAATCATGATTTTCATATGAGTATTGCAGCAGCAGAACTGTGACTCAGGCAAGGCTGGAGTCTCATGAGAAACACTATAAAGTGACGTTGGGTAAGGACTTGCTACATCCTCAAGTGTCCACAACAAGACACTTGAGAATTTCGGGGACAACCAACTCTGAAAAACCGGGTGAGCTCAGGAATGCTGGCTTTCCCCATATCCTTCTCTTGGTTAAGCTTGAAAAACTTAGTCAGACTTGAGGGAATGTTGGTGTAAGAGCAACTTTCCCAGACGTTCACATCACGGAAAAATTTGTAAAAGAAATTCATATTTTTTTCATTAGTGTTGACGAGAACAACAGAAGAGACGTCGAGTCTTGAAAGTATTTTCATGATTAATTCTGACAGCCTCACGGAGGTCAGTATGGGTATGTCCTGCTGTCTTCTCTACATACAGGAGGTCAGGTTACACACACCTACTATGACTTTGATATGAGTTTGGTGTTAGGTCAGTTAAATTCATTCGACTAGTGATAATTTTTCATATAGGAATGTTATACTAGCGTATTCCCTGCGTGTCGTAGAAGGCGACTAAAGGGGGAGGGGGGGGGGGAGCGGGGGGCTGGAAATCCTCCCCTCTCAATTTTTTTTAATTTTCCAAAAGAAGGAACAGAGAAGGGGGCCAGGTGAGGATGTTCCCTCAGTGGCCCAGTTCTCTGTTCTTGGCGCTACCTCGCTGACGCTGGAAATGGCGAATAGGGTGAAAAGATATATATATATATATATATATATATATATATATATATATATATATATATATATATATATATTTAAGAACACACACACACACACACACACACACACACACACACACACACACACACACACACACACACACACACAACACACACACACACACAACACACACACACACACACACACACACACACACACACACACACACACACACACACACACACACACACACAAGTCAGAGGAATGTTTTCGAAATAGACAGAGGTCAGGAGTGGAGTGCCGAAGGACCACTGCTTTTCTTGATCTGTGGAAACAACCAGACATGTAGACATGAGCCGTCCACACCTGAACATGTTCACGGATGATGCCAGAGTGATGAGAGAAGTAAACATTGATGAAGACTGCTTCAGTTTACAGGGGAATCTTGACAGACTCCAAAGCTGATGTGATAAATGGCTGAAGAATTTCAACCCTGATCAATGCAAATGAGTATGTGACACAGTGAAGGAAGGTCCAAATAACATCAACATCTAGCAAGAAATGGTTCCAGGAGCCTGTGTGTGAGAGAGACTTAGGATCCAACACTGTGCCAATCCTGTCATCACATCTTCACCAAACAGATGCCAACCAGAGACACTATCTGCCAACAGATGTTAGAACAGCGTCCGAGAACATGGATGAGGAGGTGATCCACTGGCTGTCCACAACCTGCGTCTCACCAGACCCAGTATGTGGTTGTCACATTTGGTCACTGAACATATAAACAAGCACAGAGGACCAGAGCTGCCAGGGATGATCACAAGGAAGGGTCGTCTTCAAGGACGTAAGGTAGTGCTTCGTCCACAGCAGGATGGTGGCTGACTACAACAAGCATAGTGACGAAATGCTGAATGCTGGCAGCATACAGAAGCTTGATAAGCTGAGTTATATTAGGGGAAATTCAATATACAGGGTCGCCAGGGGTGTGGGACCACAGGTAATTACACACACACACACACACACCAGTAGCAAACACGTCATGAGTCATGCAGAGGTTAAGAAACTAGGTCAGGTCACGATCAGCATCATGAGTCACAGCCTCGTTGAGTAAGAGAATGAGGTTGTTCCACCACGCTGTGTGTGGACAGGTGAGTGAGGAAGGACATTCCTCATGTCACTTGGGGTTGTGATCCTTAAGCACCTGAGGTAAGATGAGTGGAGAGAAATGATTATGAAATAACCGGCAAAAATCATGAAGATAATAATGAGGAAGTAAAATTGATTTTTTTTTACCACGTTTCACGAAGGAAGATTTTTTTTTTTATAAAAAGAATATGATTTGGATATGATCGTTCATATTTAAAAGAATTTTCTCATGAATTGGAATGATGTGATATACAGGGGTCGACGTGTTTTCAGTGGATTGAAACAGGGCATGTGAAGCGTCCTAGGTAAACAATAGGAATGTCTGTGGGGCCTGGATGTGGATAGGGAGCTGTGGTTTTGTTGCATTACACATGACAGAAATGGATGTGAGCGGATGCGACCTTTCTTCGTCTGTAACTGGCGCTACCATGATAACGCCGGAAACGATGATCAAGTATAACAAATACAAAGAAATAATCGTAAATTACAGTTGAAAATTATGATTCATATGAAAAATTGATCTGTGGCGGCTTTATCGATGCATTAAGATAATTTACGTATAAGATAATTTATTTTTACTTTAGGCGATAAATAACATACATTAATGTATGATTTCCGGTTTTGCGCGCACACACGCACACACACACACACACATGCGCGCGCGCGCGCGCGCGCGTGCGTCATAAAGGAAATTACAACTAGGTTTGGCGTGAGACATGATCTTGTCATGTGTCTGTGTTTACTGTCATCTGGTCTGGACCACTGCTGGTGTGGTCGTATCCTCCCGTATGAGGAGCGATGATGGGACGCGTTGAGATGTATAGTACGACCCTTGAACACGACGGTACGACCCTTGCACGCGACTGTACGACCTGTATGTGACCTATGACGTGACCCTTAAGGTTTAGGTCAAAGGCTAGGGTACAGGAGCCAAGGGTCGCACATTGGTAGGAAGACGGGGGGACCATGGTAATGACCGGGTCATTTGTGGACACCAGGAACTACGCAGATAACGACTTTCTAACGTTGGTAATTAAATGAATTACTTGTTTCCCTAATGATAAGTAACGTGCGAGGCTAGCGTGTGTGTGTGTGTGTGTGTGTGTGTGTGTGTGTGTGTGTGTGTGTGTGTGTGCCCTCGGCAAGGTCACCAAGCGGTAACCTGGGGCGAATACTTGGTGAGGAGGGTTGTGCTCTTTGTCTCTCTCACTCATACACACACACACACACACACACACACACACTATCAGTACAACCAGCATATATATATATATATATATATATATATATATATATATATATATATATATATATATATATATATGGAGAGAGAGAGAATTGACACCACAAAAATGAGACATTTTACGCAGGCATAGTGTATATATTTAGCAAAGTTATGTAAAACATGTCTATACGGTTTATGTCATATCTATATTGCAAATGTCCTCTGTATATTCTCAGTTACTGGTTACAGCTAACTCAGTAAACCGTTTATCCTCATATTTATTATTAGTATTAATATTATTATTATTATTATCATTATTATTATTATTATTACTTCTATCACCACCACTACATCTGTTGTCATTATTATCAGCTCCATGTTGTATACTTCGGTATGGATGATGCATCATAGTTGTAGTCGTGGTCACAACATGGTATGGTGGTTGTAGAGGCGTACGTATTCGCTCAGGATATCAAGAGAGCGGTCTATATATACCCCATGACGGAGCCTGGTCACGGGAGCAGGATATGACGCCTCGTTGAGGGACTTTCCTCTGTAGCGACGAATTGAGTTGCCTGAGGTGTCACGTGAAGGGGGAGGAGGGGCTCTGTCTCGCTAGGGTCACGTAGATAGGGTTTAGAGAGGCCCTGTGTCATGTTAGGGTCATGTAGGTAGGGTTTAGAGAGGCCCTATGTCATGTTAGGGTCATGTAGGTAGGCTTAGGGAGGCCCTAGGTCATGTTAGGGTCATGTAGGTAGGGTTTAGGGAGGCCTTGGTCATGTTAGGGTCATGTAGGTAGGGTTTAGGGAGGCCTTGGGTCTTGTTAGGGTCATGTAGGTAGGTTTAGGGAGGCCTTGGTCATGTTAGAGTCATGTAGGTAGGGTTTAGGGAGGCCTTGGGTCATGTTAGGGTCATTTAGGTAGGTTTAGGGAGGCCCTGGGTCATGTTAGGGTCATGTAGATAGGGTTTAGAGAGTCATAAGTCATGTAGGATATTGTAGGAACACATTTTGGATATTTTTATCGTTTTTGTAAAGTTGGGATATACTTGAAGTGAGTTACCATCTCACAACATTTCACAAGAATATGCTGACTATTTTTTCGTCTAACTGGCAACATAAGCGGAAGTATTGTGTATAATAAACCGGTTTTTTTCATTCTTAACCGGAAACACAGAAGCTGACCAAACAGATGTATCCCGTTTTATCAGAACCTGAAGTTGTATATAGAGTGTTGGGGTTGTCGTGACCATATGTTACTGTTGGAGTGTTAATATACCATGAGTAACATTGTTGGAGATGTTACCAAATCTTTAGTCATTGTTGGAGATGTCATCATATCCTGGGTTTCATGTTTGAAGTTTGTACCTTACTCTGTACGTCATCATTGGAGATCAAGTCACCTTTTCTTATGTATCAGAAAACCTCCACCCAAAATGTCAGTGTTGGCCATTTTACCTTACCCAGAGCGTCATTTTTGGTGTCACCAGGTCCTAGGTTTCATTTTTGAAGGTGACACCATCTCCTGCGTGTAAGTGTTGGAGGTGACACTATCTCCTGCGTGTAAGTGTTGGAGGTGACACCATCTCCTGCGTGTAAGTGTTGGAGGTGACACCATATCCTGGACGTCAATGGACTAATTTCCTGCTTCGCCCAGCATGACCGATATCGTCACCACTCCAGTATCATATATCATCACTTGTCATCATTTCATCATCACTTGTCATCATTTCATCATCACTTGTCGTCATTTCATCATCACTTGTCATCATTTCATCATCACTTGTCACCATTTCATCTTCACGTCATCATTTCATCATCACTTGTCATCACTTCATCTTCACGTCATCATTCCTCCCTGACTGATGCGTGTTGAAGTGATGCCAAGACCCACCCATCTTGCACCCTCCGTCTCAGGAGGGCTGGTCTTAGTGTCATTAATGTAAGGTTGCTGCCGGGCTGGTACACATGCTGAGGGAGGGCCCTGGAAGCGTAACCCAAGATGTGTATAGAGCGTTGATACTGAACCTCAAATGCATTCAAGGAGTCGAGGTTCAACCTCAATTTGCATGCAAGGCGTCGAAGCTTAAATTTACGATGTTTGAAGGGTGTTCAAGCTTAACCCTAGATGCGTGGAAGCTTGATCCCAAATGTGTGTAGGGCGACGAAACTTAATCCCAAACGAGGTTGTAATTGAGCCGTTGCGGTGGTAGTTAGGCTGCTATAGTGGTTGTTTGCTTGTTACTGTTTTTGTAATTTTGTTGTTACGGTAGTGGTTGGCCTGTTAGTGTTAGTTTGGTTGTTACGATTATGTTTGGGTTGCTGAAGCTGTGGTTAGATTGTAACGACTGTAGTTGTGTTGGTTGGAATGTTATGATAGTAGTTAGGTTGTTACGGTGTTAGAGGGATCGTTATGATGGTACTTGGCTTGTAATTAGTAGTTAGGATGTAACGGTTTTCGCTGGCTGACCCTGGGATATGATGGTTTGGCCAATAACCTGATCATTAAGAGTTATCATCTCCAAGGATCGTGTTAGCGTCGTACCGTCGAGCTCAATGATCGTCCCTTCTTGCTCAAGGATCGTACCGTCGTGCTCAAGGGTCGTCTGTTAGCGTCGTACCGGCGAGTTCAAGGGGCGTACCGTCGTGCTCAAGGGTCGTACCGTCAAGCTCAAAAGTCGCACAATCGTTTCAGTGGTCGTACCGTCGTGTTCAAGGGTCGCACCGTTGAGTTCAAGGGTCGCACCCTAGTGCTGAACGGTCGTGCCATCGTGCTCAGGGGTCGTACCGTCGTGCTCAAGGGTCGTACCGTCGTGCTCATGGGGTAATAAAAGTCAACTGTGTATTTTTCCAGCAACAGTGAACCAGCAGTTCACCTCCACAGTGTAAGCTGACAAGCTTACACTGTGGAGGTGAATCACTGTTGTTTCACTTGAGTCTCTCCTAGTGTTTCACCAACAGTGAGACTTGACTCCGTCTGGTCACGTTCAGGAAGTTAGAGAGCGGGTCGCGTCCTCACCAGGTGTCTGGGTTTAGTGATGGTGGACGGTGGTGTTTCCGTATTTTCCGACGATGGTATAAGGTGGTATCAGTGTTTTAAAATCCTATTACAAAATGATGTGGGTTTGTGTTCTAAGCTGCTGTTTGTGTATTTTGTTGCTTGTATAATTTGTGATATTAGTACATCAGTCGTGTTGATGTAAGGTGATTATCATATTCTTGTTGCTGGTATAAGGGAGTGATCGTTTCCTGTTAGTATTGTACTTTACATCCAACTGATTATGTGATTCACGAGATCTGAAGAAGCAAATCAACCAGACAGTAGATGGTACTAATGTGGCAGGTTATTGTACATGAACTTCTTGTAGTTGGCTCCACCTCATGTGGCGTACGCACGAGTGACTCAAGTGGAAGCTGTTGTGTAGTAGACTGGGATATGGTTTTGTGTTTCGCCTCGAGAACCTGGATGTGAACTATAGACATGGTGACTGAAGTCATGTTAGGGATGGTGATGGGTAGCTTCTCTCTGAGGCGTCGTTGCCGCTACTGATGAACTTCTGGTTCTTGGATTAGTGGACAGGATGGAGGGAATTTACATCACGGCGTCCCCTGGGGCTCTCTGTAGCCCAGGCCAATTGTATGAATTCGGACGCTGTTCTGCTGTTCTGTGTCAAAGGCTTTTGTGTGAGGGAGCCGAAGATGAAGACAAACGCGTCGTGTTTATTAACCTCTTGAGCACAGCCTAACGCCCCTTACGACTGACGGTTCGGTCCTCGTGTACGACTGCACGACACTGGAGCATCGGGTACGACCCTAAGGTATGATGGTCATCATACCCACATATTGTATCGCCATGATTAAGGAAATAACATGAATACAAACAACTGACGTTTGCTACCGAAGCCCTGGTGTGGCTCCTGGTAATGATCTATGTATTGATCGTCCAAACTCAGGAGAGTGAGGACGCTGGGGATAAGAGGCTTCGTTGACCTGGGAAAAACTAGGTCGATTGTGAAGCAAGATTCACAAGTGAGATCCCACCGAGCATGTCATGATCATGGTGGGGAAATTAATGACAATACTGATATTAAGGTGAGTGAGAGATACAAGTAATTATAACACAAACGTTTGATTTCGTAGCGTGTGATATGACATGCAAGATATATGTTGAATGATGATGCTTCTGTATGAAACAGTTTGTGTAAGCAGAGACTATCACGAGCCATTTACTTACTGGGACAGTACATAGTCTTGGAATTATCATTAACGTAAGAAGGTGCGAAAGATTTTTCAGGTTTTGCTTTGAGGTTGACGGGCTTAACAACGACCCTGGCAATGCATAAACCTACAACCAACCAAACATCAGGGTATAAATAGAGTGGCAACAGTATCCCTGACATTTGATATCCTTCTGCTGTTCATAGAGTTGTGGACGTGTGTACGTATGTGTATGTACATTAAAGAGGACGAAGAAGAATATGTACAATATGCGGTCAGGATCCTCAGTCATCAAAGAAGTGAAGTATACAACTTGACGGAACGGCTACACTTCATCTATATCTTCAATATCCACAACCTGTGTTACGTGTGTTCTATCAGTATAACACTGTGTGGCCAGCCACCACTGAGGCCAGTGAGAGGAACATCTTCACGTAGTATGTGACGGAGGTTCACATGTGGGAAGAACCTATACTACGTCTGCATCAGACGCAGATCTCACGTCAATTGTAACAAGGCATCAACTCCGCAGACTGCCACACCGTCAACCTGCTCCCCTGGTGGTGTAATCCCCCACCTCGTCTTACTCAGAACCAGAAAGACCTGTCGCAGACGCGGTACTTGACTCGATCCCAGCATTATGATCAGATCGTCGTGTTGATGACACGTTTCCCGATAAGATTACCCTCATGGAGGATAAGAGATGCTCTCACCCATGATGATTCAAGACAAGAGATGCCATTTACTTCCTGAGAAGGTGGAGGAAGATGAATCCAGGTAGTATCAAGGAACTAATGTGACCCACGAAAATCCAGCAGTCCCATGTTGATGGCCCCAGAGTTGTCTCATGATACATATGATCAGAGTGTGTCAGACCAGCCAGGATGTGCCGGGTATGTTGACCTACCGGCCTCGACCTCCTCCCCCTGACACCGTGAAGGAGAGACATTTAAGCTTGGTCGTAGTAGCTCGAGGGAGAAGATCTCCAACAGTATCGTAAAGTAAAGAGGAGTTCCGGACTAAGTTGTCTGGGTAGAAGACCTTCAAAACTACCGTGAAGTATATGTAAGTTAAGGTGAGGTTCCCCAGACCCAACTCTCGGGTTAGAAGGTATGAAGGTAGGTTTAGTCACCACTACCAACAGACGTAACCATCTTGATTAGAGAAGCGAGTAACGTTAATGATGATGGTCAGGGATCAGTGGTCAGAGTAAGACGGAGGTTTACGTGACAGAAAGTAAAGTGTTGCAATACTGGTAGGAACACCAGGAGTCTACAGTAAGTGCAGATGAGTGAGTCAGGTTTGGTCCAGGAGGAACACTGTGTATCCTTTTGTAACGCTAAAACTGATCCTAAATCATGCTTGACAAATGTCAAGATATTTATTTTATATGATATTCATATTATAAATATTGTTTGACCCACAATTAAAACCTCACAACACAAAACTTAAGATATATTGTAAATGTTTAATTGTATTACATCAGTGACTGTATTTTCTTATTTCACATCTTTTACTGTCATTTATTTTTTCATTTATTCACAAGCATATAATGAAAGAAAATATTTGTTAACAAAGATGAAGCAAAAAAGAAAAGCAAATGAACTTTTGGATTAGAATGTTTTTGTTAACTTTTTATTAATGAAACCACAAAGTTATATCGATAAGTAAAGATATATATATTATTTTAGGGTTTTGATAATGAAATGGTTAAAATTATTATTAGTTTATTAATTCTATTACTACTGTAGAGGTTCTTCTTTCACTGTCATGATTTATAATTTTGTTATTTATAAACTTCAGGATGTTATGATTGTGTACTATATGTTGTGTATATACATATGCTGACTTTAACCGACTTCCAGACATGTACTGTACATTGTACACACACACACACACACACACACACACACACACACACACACACACACACTGTACTCTGTGCTTATCAGTTCGAGGAAAAAGTTGTATATCAAGAAAGCGTTGAGCCACTGTCAATAATGTAGTTTCTGCTCTGCAAACCAGTTTTCACAGGAACCTTTAAGGGTGCAGGAGCTGCTGGAAACGTGTGTATCTTATCATGAACCTTTGTAAATAAACTGAAATTCGAAAGGAAAAAGTTGGCGAGATCTAAGGTCAAGAATGTGATAAGGTGTGACTGGCTCCATGATACAGGATGTTCCATTCAACTGGAACACCATACCTGATTTTGACCCTTATGTTCCTCGTCTATATATGTGAGAGAAAGCTTTATTTCTGTAGAACTTTATATTCATCTTTTGCGACTTTTTGAGTTCTAGGTATTCAGAATATTTCCCTCGCGTGTTCGACCAATGTTTGAACCAGAGCGGCGGCTTCCTCAGTCTTGTTAGAGGAAGAAGGTTATTAACTTGCAGTTGCATTTGTTAGCAATGCTCAACACTACTCCGCTGCAGGCGAGGTCATTCAGCTGTAGCAGACATCAGGAGCCAGCTGTACCCTCGTGCTGGTACATCTATAAAACCGTAACTTGAAGTACTGAGATATGATGTGAACACTGTGACCACAACACCCAACACTCAGCCGGCGTGGCTGTAGTCTGGGTGTTGATCTGTTGTAGGTTTGTAACCACTACACCCAGTGCCCAGTTCCCAGGGTGTAGTCTGGGTGTACAGGACTTGGAATGTGGCCTGAAACCACTACACCAACAAACTCCATGCTTTGGATGTAACCTGGAGTCGTAAAGTATCGTATTTGTGGTTCACCTGCCAGGCTTGCCTGTGTGGGTGCTTGGTGGTCTAGTGTCTTCATTGTAGACATCTACAGGTACGTGCATGACTGGACGAAGAGCAAGACTGATGTACACACGTGAGAACACACACTGCTCTCTATTATGACGCAGGAACCTGGAGTCCAGGTCAGGAGAGAGAGATGTTCCAGAATGCAATTGGTTGAGGTCACTTCCCCCTTTATGTGTCCCTAATGAGGGTAACATTTATGAGTCCAAGTGATGATAATTCATTTATCATACTCTCATAATTCTTGTGCTCAGAGAGGTATTTTTATGAGCTTGTTTATTGGGTTATATTTCAAGCTCTTGTTGTCTGTTTATTCACTTATGCGGACCAAGTGGCTTTATCTTATCCACCTTTATCTTTAACACTAATTAGTGCAGATAAGCTTATAGATCACTGAACGTGTTTACGATCATATATTTCATAACTACTCTCACTGAGGGAATTTAACTCGTATGCGTTTATTTGAGGATTAAAGTCAAAACATTTTATCGATCTACATTATTATTATTATTATTATTATTATTATTATTATTATTATTATTATTATTATTATTACATTTATCGTCATAGGGTCACCTTGGGGTCCCATTTATAGGTCTCCTGCAGCTTCGAGATTGCATTCCAAGCATGAGCAGGGAGATGGTAGACTCTCTTCCATCCACTGACGAAGATCACTCCTCGTTCGTTCGCGGTGAGGCCACGTGTAGGTGGAGTCCGGTAACACCACTGAACTGAATGGTTGTGTTCACATTTATGTTCATAACTTTTGTTGCTGCGTTGTCATCAAACCTGAGTGAATTGCTATAGTTGTCCCCATGTTGTGATCACCTTCCTGTGTCCCAGCATTGTCTGTGGTCCTTATTGTTTCCGTCCGTTTCTGTAGCCTAACCTTACTCATAACCCTGGTCATAACTCTGGTCATAACCTTGATCATAACCATGGTTATAGTCTTCTTCGTGACCTTGGTCGAGACCTTCATTATAACCTTGGTCATAGACCTGGTCATAACCTTGATCATAACCATGATTATAACCTTCGTGACCTTAGTGGAGGCCTTCATCATAACCTTGGTTATAACCAGATAATTATATACCACATCCCTATGAAAACACACAGTTGTTCATGAACGTAAGCAAACTGGCTGACGTGTGGCCTGTAACTCTAATATGACTGTTTACATCCATAGTAAAAAGCTTTACCCTGAAACTTAACCTGGCTCACGAGTTAAAGAAAATAACATACAACTGAAAACAGATGTTTGTGGTATTTGACAAACAATGTAAACAATGTTTGTATTCCTATTATGTTGCGCAGCAGGTAATACGAGTGGTACATAGAATTCCTTTATAGTTTATTTGATTAAGAAGAAGGACTGAATTTTTTTACACACACACACACACACACACACACATTATCATGTCGGGTAATGTGACGTCGTCCATAACCATGTCTCTCTCGCCCCGCCAGAGTCAAGCCAAGTTCGACCTGCAGCGGGCCCGGGAGGCCTGTGACTGGGTGGAGGCCGTGACGAGCATCCCCCTGGACTGGCCCACAGCTGACGGCCTCACGGACCAGCTGGCCTTCGGACACGCGCTCAAGGACGGCATCTCCCTCTGCACGTGAGTGTTTGGCACCTGGGACAGGTCAGCGTGGGAGAATTGGGGCAGGTTCACAGGGGAGTACTGGGGCAGATCCACTGGGGAGCACTGGGAGAGGTCCACAGGGGAGTACTGGGAGAGATCCACAAGGAGTACTGGGAGAGGTCCACAAGGAGCACTGGGAGAGGTCCGCAGGGAGTACTGGGAGAGGTCCACAAGGAGCACTGGGAGAGGTCCACAAGGAGCACTGGGAGAGGTCCACAGGGGAGTACTGGGAGAGGTCCACAAGGAGTACTGGGAGAGGTCCACAAGGAGTACTGGGAGAGGTCCACAGAGGAGCACTGAGGTAGATCCACAGGGGAGCACTGAGGCAGATCCACAAGGGAGCACTGGGAGAGGTCCACTGTGTAGTACTAAGATAGATCCACAGGGGAAGGTAGCAGGGGTAAAGGGAAGGAATGTAGGAAAGGTAAAGCTGAGACAGGATGGTAGGGTAAAGATGTGGTGGTGGTGGTGATGTGGTTGGATTTTGGTTACCACCAGTTCACCACAATAACCGTTCTCCACCACACGAGTGGCTCCCCTCTTCCCCACACTCCTGCCCCTCCTCCACCTCCCTATCCGTATTATCTTTCCCTCAAGGGGAGACCTAACTTGAACAATGCGGCCAGCACTTTTTCACTCACAGTGATGGTCCTCCTCAGATTTGTGTTGAAACAAGGCATTATTTGCTTGTGTTCGCCTCTGTGTTAAAGTTAGGTCCTCTTTAGAGATGAATATCACAGAATCTTGTATAATTTCTAAAACTTATGAGTAAAACAAATATTTTCTATGGCCACTTTCACTGATGCCGTAATACTAAACTCGGTAGGTCAAAGGTTTCTGCCCAGATGGCCTGGTGTGACCTGACGTGTATGTAGAGGGAGTCAGCCCAGTCCACTTGTTATGACCACCTGGCTTGTCAGTTTTGCTCCATTTACCCCGTACTGCTGGCCTAAGTTGCTCCTGTATTTGTTTCTTGTTACCTAACGTTTCTGTCAGTGTACATGGGAAAGATGATACGTCCTGATGGTGCAGGACGCGTGTGTGGGCTGGTGAGGTGAGGATTCTCCTACATTCCTTAACCATATACATGAAGACGTGCAAGTTTTCATCATTGGAAAAAAACGCTTTATGTCAGTAATTTCTGATTTCGTGCAAGACGAATATGTACCAGGAGGAAGAGTTGTGATACCAGACGCCAGGTGGAGATGCTCCGACATTCAGCCAGCCGCCCCAGCCGACCATCACCTCCCCATGGTATCCAGACCTCTTACCGATGCCTCGGAGGGAATGCTTCCTTCATCAGGGAGAAATGACGTCATCTGCTACACTTCATGCTACCCTGACATCATGCGTATCGTTCCTGGGGTGTCAGAAGTGACGTCACGGGTTGGTATGTGTAAGGGGTATCACCTGTATCATCCCACGACAGACGAGATTCATAATACAGGATTAAACGTGAGACATTAGTCCGGGAGACACTATCTTGGATATCAGAGGCAGCCAACACTCGCACCGGGAAGAAAAAACACCCCTAATTAGGCGTGGGTAGGCCTAGATTATGTTGTCTTGTTCAGTATAATGGATCATGGTGGGAGGAAGACGTGCGGCTGAAAGCATCGGCCTCACTCAAGTGTTCGTCTGTTTCATTGTGTTTATCTCCACCTGTACATATATATGTACCATATAATATATTTTTGTGGCTGTCCTGACTCGAGTGTTTCACATCATCTTTCATCATTACACACAGTAAGATCGTGGCCGGATAGACATGAGAGATAACCAGAACTTTATATACACTGACTATTGAGACGTACAGCATAGCCTGTACTCACTCACTGTAAGACACTGTACCTCAGGGTTGGATGCCCTGAACAAGAAGACGACGCTGCAAGATGTTGATCAAGCTCTGGTTGTAATCTGAAATAAGCTATGGAACTGCTTGGTCCACAGTCACAGACTTGTGCTTTCAACAAGCTGATAGCATGAGACAGCTTGATGTGTGTCGTGGACACTGAGAGCAGCACTTGCTGTTGAATCTGGGTCTGGAGGCGGACTGTTGTTGGTCAGGCCGTTGT
This sequence comes from Panulirus ornatus, assembly GCF_036320965.1. Taxonomy (NCBI): domain Eukaryota; kingdom Metazoa; phylum Arthropoda; class Malacostraca; order Decapoda; family Palinuridae; genus Panulirus; species Panulirus ornatus. Next base: position 10,211,946 of record NC_092275.1, on the reverse strand, counting down.
TTACATTGGCTCAAGTGTTGCCAGGCAAGGGTTGGTCACCGCCTTAACTGCCACTCTGACGCAACCAACCTCTCACTTACTTGACCCTTTATGGTCAAAACTCTGCTCCACTCGTAACGTGTGTGTGTGTGTGTGTGTGTGAGAGAGAGAGAGAGAGAGAGAGAGAGAGAGAGAGAGAGAGAGAGAGAGAGAGAGAGAGAGAGAGAGAGAGAGAGAGAGACTTCATGAACTCGGAGACAATACGTATACTTTATTCACATTCAACATTGTTATCCTTTGCGAGTAGGGAACTACGAGTGTGTGGACGTCAAGTAAGTCTTATGAAGGAGGTGCAGGAAAGCCTTATAGAATGAGTGGTGGTATCTGCTCCATGTACCTGAGGACCGACCCAGCCATATCCACACAGATGTTCCTGGTATGGTGAGACGTGAGGAGGTTGGAGACGTGTCCAGGCCCTGGGAAAGCAATGTTAGATTCTTATCTCTGTGTGAAGATGATGATATCAGATAAGACTGTGGCTCTCTGCCAGGCTCACAGAAAAAAATCAAACTATCACATTAGCGTAGGTGGGGAGGTCGGGGTTAGTGGAGGTGTCCTCATTTCAGATGGTAGGGAGAAGATATGCCTACCGTAGTGATATGGAAATATAGTTTATGACTCCATTTTGAAATTCGCTGATAAAGTGTGTGTGTGTGTGTGTGTGTGTGTGTGTGTGTGTGTGTGAGGAGGGTTGGGGGCTAGGATGAAGGGTGTTAAATGTCAAATGAGCGCGTCCTTCTGTCATTATCTTGATGGGCGGGAAATTATTTTTTTTCTATTATTCTAAAATCAGTATTTTTCTAAACATACATAGCCAAGGCAATTCATGTTTGGCATAAGCGTCCTGACCATAGCCAAGGTGGGATGCTGAGGAAAAGGTAATTTGAGAGAGAGAGAGAGAGAGAGAGAGAGAGAGAGAGAGAGAGAGAGAGAGAGAGAGAGAGAGAGAGAAATACCTATGACCGTGTCAACTGAAACAGTACTCTTATCTATCGGTATCTTAGATACAATAATATATATCCGTAATGCCATTGTATTGGGTGGTATCCAGTGCTTCAAGTATCATCAACACCTGATATCTTACAGTGTCCGCAAGGAAACACTTTTCCGTCCCCCATATATTCTCAAAACTGGTACACGGCTAAGGTTTACTGTGGGTACAAGCAAATGACGCTTTCGGGGTGAAATCATCGTACATCTGTTTGTAACTCTGTTAGCATCAGCAACCCGCCTCAGTGTTCCTTAGGCTATCTTGAGGGAACTATGCTCTTTCTAAACTTCCTGACTGCCACCTCATTTTGAGAAGTCTGTTTCTGGGCGCTGTATTTCTTCCTTCTGTGCTTCAAGATGGAAGCAAAATGATACGGGTGTACGTGAGAGTTTTAGGCACGATGGGCGCTCAGAACGCACGATTAGGCGGCTGCTTCTTGGAGCACCTCATTAATGCCTCGCCTAATTCAGGAGGTCAAGACCCTATGGATCCAAAACATAGACCTAGAATACTTTAGGAAACTTGCCAGTTCCCTGCGTCTGCAGACAGTAATCAAGGCCGGAGGAGAGATGACAAAGTACTCAAATGTAAGGTGCCATCGCCTTTGAAAATATATAGCGAGGTGGACAAGGTTCATTGCTGACACAGTACACCAACAATATTCAGGTGTCAGGGACAGCCTGTGGTACAGTCCTGATATGATATTTTCCCTCATATGGAATTCAAAAAAAAAGTAGAGAAGTATAGTGGTGAGGACGGTGGATGGGAGGCAAGAGTGATCCTGGCGAGGCGGAGTGCGTCACATAAAGCTCAGAGTTGAGGTTGACGGAAGAGGAAGCTTCTCCATTATATCCTTTGAGGCGACGATCCCATATACAGATGCACAGAAATGAGAGTTACTGATAGACTAGCTCAGGAGTAAGTTTGTTTGGAACACATGGCGTCCCATGACTGCCGCCATTCCCGCTGAACTCATTGTCTTAACCTTGTCAACACCGACGTGTACAGTTGGTCTTTTAAACTTGTTCCGTTGGTGGCATCTGTGATGTTGCCCCGTCGAGCTTGTGTTGGGAGGCTGGTGGTGTGGTGGTGGTGGAGGAGGCAGCAGTGTGGCTCACGCCTGATATGTCATTAACAAAATGTTTATTCTGAACCACCTCTCCTGCCCTCTGGTCAGCGGTCAGCTGGGGAAGGAGTTGACCTCCCGGCATTTTTTCCATCTCGTGCTCAGTCGGTTTGTGTGCGAGTACATCCTCGGTCGACCTGGGGAGGAAAAGGCAGGCAGTAAGGTGGATCCACCAACCATTTATGATGCAGTGACCTTCAAGTTTTTTTTGTAGCCATTATCTTTTTGCTTCAATTAGATATCCTTGAGGACCCTGCAGCGGAGGGGAAGGATGCCATACGGTCCTTTACCTGTTTTATACTTTATCATATAACAGTGTACATACTTGCTACTATAGCCCTTAAGACATCCTAGTTAAGTGTTCCCCAGTTATCCCTTTTCTTTACGTTTTCGTTTTCGAAGGGAAAAGACCTTCAACCTCAGAAACTAATGGCGTTTTGTCCCGCAAAACGCGGCTCACAAGGATACAGGGTAATGTTTGACAACAGTGGAACGCGAGCACGCGAGTGAAGGTGACGCTGGGATGGTTGCCGTACGCTGGATGATGATGATGATGATGATGGTGATGATGACAGGAGGCTGCGCTTGATGATGGTGACGAATTATAGGGAAATGAGTGATAATGACGGTCTTCATACAGGTGATGATGGAAGGGTGGGTGGGAGTGGTGACTGGTGTGATGATGGTAGCGGACAATACTTGCACGGAAAATGGGTAGAATGACAACACATTTTTGATATAATGAGGAAGGAAGCGGGCTGATGGGATGTGATGATGATGATAATGATGCTTTCGAGATCTGTTGAGAAGAACATTGGACTCCACTGGGGCGATCTTGATTAGAACGAACATAATGATATTTCGTATGATGAGGATAATACTGGGACGAGCCGGTCATTAACACTATGAGTGTGAGGGACGTGCACTGGGAACAATACACCATACATCCCTTCCCAGTCTGATGCTCTGTACATGCCTTTACCCTCTCAATCAATACCCTTCTATACAACATACCAAGTTTATTCAATAAGCTCATACCTTTCTATTTTGAACACTCACCTTTATCCTTCTTGCCTTTATACAATGGCGTCATACATGCATTCTGCCAATCCTCAGGCACTTCACTATGATCCATGTATACAGTGAAAATCCTTAGCATTCACTCTAGCCGCCTTGCCACATTTCGTCTTACGCAAGGCTTCGCCACCTCTTTCTCTTCACCAGTCCACTCTCTATGACTCACTTCGGGCACCAGCTCGACCAAAATACCCTACATCTGCCATTCTATTATCAAAACATTCAACAGTCCTTCAAAATACTCTCTCCATTTTATCCTCACCTATCACTACCTGTTACCACTTCCCCTTTTGCCGTATTCACCGATGTTCCCATTTGTTCTCTTGTTTTCCTCATATCATTAACCTTCTTCCAGAACATGCTCCCTAAAGTTTGCTTGCTCACCCCAACTCTCATTTGCTCTCTTTTTCAACCCCTTCACCTTCCTCTTGACCTCCTACCGCTTTCTGTTACACATCTCCCAATCCCTTGCACCCCTTCCCTGTAAATACCGCTCAAACGCTTCTCTGTTTCACCAGCAACATTACTTCTTCGTACCACCATTCGCTACCCTTTTTAATATACTCACCTCCTACCTTTCGCATACCACATACATCTCTCGCACATGCCAGCACTTCTTCCCTAAATACCTTCTATTCCTCACCACACTCCCCTTGCTTCATTTACTCTCACCTTCTGCTATTCTACACTCTGTCTCTCTCGTTATTTCTTCATGCTTCACTTACTCTCACCTCTCTCTTCTCACCGACATTGTTTCCTCTTTCCCGAAAACCACAACAAATCTTCACCCTCACCTCCACAAGATAGTGATGTGACATCCCACCAGCTGCCACTATCAGCACAGTCGCACCCAAAAGTTTTTCACACGCCTCTCAGTTAACATGTATTCCAATAATATCCGCTGGCTATCTCTCCTACTCACATACGTATACGTCATTTTTTGTAAACCAGTCATTTCCAGTCACCAGTCCTTTTTCATCACACAACTCCACAAGCTGTTCACCATTTCCGTATATATATATATATATATATATATATATATATATATATACACCATGTTTACCTCACCATGAGTCATACATACATTAAATAACCTTACCAACCAGTCAACAATACAGTCACCCCCTTTTTTAATAAATTCCACTGCAATACCATCCAAACCTGCTGCCTTGCCGGCTTTCATCTTCCGCAAAGCTTTTACTACCTCTTCTCTGTTTACCAAATCATTTTCCCTAACCCTCTCACTTTGCACACAACCTCGACCAAAACACCCTATATCTGCCACTCTATCATCAAACACATTCAACAAACCTTCAAAATACTCACTCCATCTCCTTCTCACATCACCACTACTTGTTATCACCTCCCCATTTGCGCCCTTCACTGAAGTTCCCATTTGCTCCCTTGTCTTACGCACTTTATTTACCTCCTTCCAGAACATCTTTTTATTCTCCCTAAAATTTAATGATACTCTCTCACCCCAACTCTCATTTGCCCTTTTTTTCACCTCTTGCACCTTTCTCTTGACCTCCTGTCTCTTTCTTTTATACATCTCCCACTCAATTGCATTTTTTCCCTGCAAAAATCGTCCAAATGCCTCTCTCTTCTCTTTCACTAATACTCTTACTTCTTCATCCCACCACTCACTACCCTTTCTAATCAACCCACCTCCCACTCTTCTCATGCCACAAGCATCTTTTGCGCAATCCATCACTGATTCCCTAAATACATCCCATTCCTCCCCCACTCCCCTTACTTCCATTGTTCTCACCTTTTTCCATTCTGTACTCAGTCTCTCCTGGTACTTCCTCACGCAGGTCTCCTTCCCAAGCTCACTTACTCTCACCACCCTCTTCACCCCAACATTCACTCTTCTTTTCTGAAAACCCATACAAATCTTCACCTTAGCCTCCACAAGATAATGATCAGACATCCCTCCAGTTGCACCTCTCAGCACATTAACATCCAAAAGTCTCTCTTTCGCACGCCTGTCAATTAACACGTAATCCAATAACGCTCTCTGGCCATCTCTCCTACTTACATAAGTATACTTATGTATATCTCGCTTTTTAAACCAGGTATAAACAATCATCAGTCCTTTTTCAGCACATAAATCTACAAGCTCTTCACCATTTCCATTTACAACACTGAACACATATATACACATATATACATATGTATGTATATATATATATATATATATATATATATATATATATATATATATATGTATATATATATATATATATATATATATATATATATATATATATATATATATATATATATATATATATATATATATACTATCCCTGGGGATAGGGGAGAAAGAATACTTCCCACGTATTCCCTGCGTGTCGTAGAAGGCGACTAAAAGGGGAGGGAGCGGGTGGCTGGAAATCCTCCCCTCTCGTTTTTTTTTTTTTTTAATTTTCCAAAGGAAGGAACAGAGAAGGGGGTCAGGTGAGGATATTCCCTCTAAGTCCCAGTCCTCTGTTCTTAACGCTACCTCGCTAATGCGGGAAATGGCGAATAGTATGAAAGAAAAAAAGATATATATATATATATATATATATATATATATATATATATATATATATATATATATATATATATATATATATACATATATATATTAATCAACACGAGGAAAAATGAAACATGATAAGTCCCAAGTGCACTTTCGTATGATTACATACATTATATATCCTATGATGATGTAATCACACGAAAGTGCACTTGGAACTTATCATGTTTCACTTTTCCTCGTGGTTATCAGCAAATACTGGATCACACACATCACTGCTGTGACCTACTGCAATATATATATATATATATATATATATATATATATATATATATATATATATATATATATATATATTATATATATATATATATATATATATATATATATATATATATATATATATATATAGAGAGAGAGAGAGAGAGAGAGAGAGAGAGATTGATGAAGTAGTTTTAACTATTTTTTTTGTGTTCCTCGAGTGTGGAAGACAAACACTTAAGGAAAGTTGTTGGTGTACAGGAGAAACTGTACAATGTGCTGGACAAACACCTGTACAAACAGTCTTCCTAAACTTAACGCCTCCTTAACGGGGTAACTGGGTCAAGGAGCCACCATGACACATGCAGCTGCTCAAGATTTATTTTCAGTCATGTTCTGTTCATGTGTTAAGTAGTGTTTCAGATGAACGGCTGCAGCTGTGTCCTCAGTGTAGAACTTACTCCTCGGCACAGTGCGTACACATAGGTAATCACACACACAGACACACACACACACACACACACACACACACACACACACACACACACACACACACACACGGCAGACCCGTCAGCCACAAGGTAATCCGTTCGTGAATGAACTCGTATTTCTTATTTCTGTAACTCAGTTTCCTCCTTATTGCTCCTGATTGTTTCTTCCGTGCACGTTAGTGGCCCGGGTTCCTCCGGAGGGTCATGACTGGTGGTTCAGTAACGAGCCTCATCAGCGGTGATGGACGACACAGTTGCTCGATATTTTGCTGCAGGGATCGTGAGGGTTGGGTGCATGTCGCGTGAGACGCCGCCCTACACCGTCCAGGTTTTTACTGAGGGATGATCACTGCCACGAGCCCAGGGGGGAGGGAGGAGGCCAGGGTGGTGGTGGGGAGGAGAGGTTCCTGTGGCCCAGGGTGTCAGGCTACAGGCGTCACGGCCACGCCCACTCTCATGGCCACGCCCACCCTCAGGAAACTTCCGGGGACGTGACGTAGGGTAAGGTGTTGCGTCACGCTGCTACCCTCCGCCAGGCTGACGCAAGCATCACGTAACACGTCCTCACCAGGATTACTCCGTGATGACCTCTGGTGACCCTACTAGTTGTTTACATTCAGTGTCCTGTGACCTCTCATATTCCCGTAGTGACCCCACATGACGTCAGTGACCCCTTGTGACCTATATTTGCTGACCCTTGTAGTTCAGTTTATCACAGTGTGACCCACTGTGACTCCATTTAACATTTGGGGACCTCTTTTGATATGATGACCTCGTGTCACACTTCACTGACCCCTAATGACACTAGAGGACCGAGTGGCTGCAACTGACCTGCTTTTGGACTTGTACAACAAAATGGATGCGAGGAGAGGACACTGTGCTGACCACCCACGCTCATGATTGAAAAACGACCTTATGGACTGAGTTAGGTAGTTGTATACCAGCTCCTGATCATCCCTGTAGATTGCATATGACCCTCAGCACTTTCTAATTACCTCTCTCTCTCTCTTTTATGATGTCATTTGACTACTGCAGACGACCTTGATTATTCCTTTAGGAAATCCAGCTTGACCTCTGCTAACCTTTGATGAAACCTGGTAGTGACCTAGCTCCACTTGTTGGCCTTTGATAACCTCTCATGACGTTTGTTAACCAATAGTATTCTTTCTTGCCCTTGGTCTCCTGTGACCTTGTGTGGTCCCAGTGGTCCCTGCTTGTCTTCTCGTGCCTCGGAATGACCTTTACTGGTTCATGATAACCTCTAGTGGTGACCTCAGGGACCCCTTAGTGAACTTTATATTTTCTCCCGACTCCTGGTGACACACAACTCGCAACACAAGTGACCTCCGTGGCTGCGTCATTTGATGGTCAACATGACGCCGCCCATCAGGTCAGGGAGGCTGGTCGTGTCCGTCGTAACAGCCGTACACATACAAGTGATCATCATGCAGACATTTTCTCTCATGTTCTCGTCGTCAGAAGACTCTCTCTCTCTCTCTCTCTCTCTCTCTCTCTCTCTCTCTCTCTCTCTCTCTCTCTCTCTCTCTCTCTCTCTCTCTCTCTCCCTCCCCGAGGTAACCTCGACTGTGATGGGCACGGAAGAATGTCAGTATATAGTGTTATATTTCACTAATATGGAGTGTGAGACTATGTTACTATAGTTAGAATTTATATGTTCAGGAATTATCGAGATGTTTACCATGTATGCAGTAAAGGACTATCTACAGATACTTTGGTCACAACACGAAGGCTAAAGCACTGGAAGGATCTGCTTGTGATGTGAAAGTAAGATTTTTTAAAGTGTGTCGTGGGTGAACACGACCTGAGTGGACGACCGCTCGACCAGACTATGGATGAGCACTCGACCATACTATGGGCGAGCACTGGACCAGACTGTGGGGAGCACTGGACCAGACTGTGGGGAGCACTGGACCAGACTGTGGGGGGAGCACTGGACCAAACTGGGGACAAGGACTCGACCAGACTGGATACTCAGCCAGACAGCTCAGCCAGGGTGTGCCTGACTGCACTGAGGCGTATAAAGGGGTCATGAAGGGCGACTGATCTGGTGGGGCTGGCCTGATGAACCATTCGCTTGTTCCTGACGCTGTAACACCTCGACCCTTGCTGGTGTGAACCTGTTATCTCTCTCTCTCTCTCTCTCTCTCTCTCTCTCTCTCTCTCTCTCTCTCTCTCTCTCTCTCTCTCTCTCTCTCTCTCTAATTAACTAAGCAAGCAACAGTGAACACAGTAACAGAAGGTAGTGATCAAGTTAGGCTCTTCACAAAGCCACCATAATCCCAGATAACCTGTTTTCGCATGAATTATGTACGTTTGTGCATGGTGTACGTCTGTACGGTCTGTTACGTGCCTTGGTGAGGTCTGATATAAGTAGGGGCTCGAACTGTAAGTGTTACTTACACTGACACTTACAGTATAGTTCCAGGTCACGAGGCGTACTTAAATGCTTGGTATTAGGTATTCTAAGTAAGTAAGTAGACTTTTTCTTACAGTGTCGAGTTTAGAAAGAGAAGAAAAAGTGATGGTGATGAGTTGGGGGAGGGGAATGTGAGGTTGGAAGCTGTGTAGTTACCAACGGAGGTCAAAGTTCAGGGATGGTTGGAGAGGTTAGAAGATGAGGTCAGGGATCCCTGGGCACTGACGGCCTTGTGTCGGCCGTCTGGGCTGTGTAGGGGCGCGGGAAGCGGCCACACAGAGCCACCATTGTCCTCCTGCGGGAACTGTGAGACGCGGCCAAGGCTGGGGGAGGTGAGCAGGGGACGGCCAAGGCTGGGGGAGGTGAGCAGGGGACGGCCAAGGCTGGGGGAGGTGTGCAGGGGACGGCCAACGCTGAGGGAGGTGAGCAGGGGACGGCCAAGGCTGGGGGAGGTGAGCAGGGGACGGCCAAGGCTGGGGGAGGTGAGCAGGGGGCGGCCAAGGCTGGGGGAGGTGAGCAGGGGACGGCCAAGGCTGGGGGAGGTGAGCAGGGGTGGGGGCAGCTAAGGCTGGGTAAGGTGTGTAGGAAGGCAACCAAGGTTAGGAGGTGCGCATGGAGAGGGCCAGGGCTGGTGAGGCGCGCAGGAAGGAAGCCAAAATTGGGGAGGGGCGGAGGGAAGAGGAAGCCCAGACTGGGGAGGCGGCGGGGTGGGGGGGGGGGAGGAAGCCCAGACTGGGGGGGGGGGGGCGCCGGGGAGGGGATAGGAGAAGCCCAGACTAACAATGGTAATGACGGGGGGTGAGGGAGGAAGGGTCGTCCTCTCCTGTACCATGATGTCTGGGGTTGTGGCTCAGGCCAGGATATACCCCAGAGAGGGGTAGTGGTCACCATGATGTCTGGGGTTGTGGCTCAGGCCAGGTTATACCCCAGAGAGGGTAGTGGGGTCACCACATTGGTTTTGTGATGCCCCTGATCAGTACAGACGTTTATAAGATGATGTTTAGGATACTGACCGACACTTGGTAACGCCAGCAGAAGCCTATCATTAAACACACCTTCGGTTATGTAAGAAAGTGGCCGCTCTCGTGCCACAGTTACTTAACATTAGTGTTACATATAACGTGTGGCACAATGTAACGTGCACCTGATATAATCACGTTCATACAAGAAGGATGTATACATTACAGCGATGACTATAACTGTTAATACTGAAATTACTGTCCCTCAGTGAGGTGGAGGTATGATAACGCATATGTTGGACGTAGTTAACGACCTGTAACGCTGGTAACGGCTTGTGATGAGGCTGGGAACACAGGGAGGGAGGGTGGGAGTGTCGTAACCTCTCATTGTCAAGGGAGTTTACGTCACCGGTGGCAGTAGATACAACCATCACGCTTACTCATACAGTCATCACCCGACGGTGCAAGATGACGTGCGATCGATGATGTTAACACAGTTGCCTTCATGTGGCACATGACACTGAGCTAGAATTGTTGTCTTGTTACATATGCCATGAACTGTGTAGTGTGAGATGTCGTCTTCATGTTTTCTTCCTTGAAAATGTGAGTTTATGGTTATTTATGTAGTATGTCATACTCATATATATATATATATATATATATATATATATATATATATTTATATATATATATATATATATATATATATATATATATATATATGTATATATATATATATTTTTTTTTTATACTTTGTCGCTGTCTCCCGCGTTTGCGAGGTAGCGCAAGGAAACAGACGAAAGAAATGGCCCCGTCCCCCCCCCCCCCCCCATACACATGTATATACATACGTCCACACACGCAAATATACATACCTACACAGCTTTCCATGGTTTACCCCAGACGCTTCACATGCCCTGATTCAATCCACTGACAGCACGTCAGCCCCGGTATACCACATCGCTCCAATTCACTCTGTTCCTTGCCCTCCTTTCACCCTCCTGCATGTTCAGGCCCCGATCACACAAAATCTTTTTATATATATATATATATATATATATATATATATATATATATATATATATATATATATTGATTATTTGATAAACGTATTGCACTATGCACCATCATCATGAACAGATACATGTCATGAAAGTATGTACTAAAACTCTACATATCTGTCAGTCTGGTGGACTAAATGTTCTAGTTTCTCTTGAGACTCTGCCACTTCCCGTCTCGTTAACATCGATGATATAGATTAATCTATATATCTAACATATAGAGAAACAAAATCTTCTGCTAACACACTATGATCATCACGTGTCTATAACCTGAACAAGTGGCCAGTTACTTAAAGTCCTGATCCCGGACACTGGCTGTTACGTCACCCCACGCCAACAATGGCTTTAACCTCTTCTTGAGCACGACGGTATGACCCTTGAGGACGACAGCACGACCCTTGGGTATGATAGGCTATGGCCCATGACCTGACCCTTCTCGGTCAAGTCAGTGGCCGGGCCATCATACCCAAGGGTCGTACCGCTGTCCTCAAGGGTTGCACTGTCGTACAGAATGGTCGTACTGTCGTGCACAGTGGTCGTACTGTCGTGCACAGTGGTCGTACTGTCGTGCACAATGGTCGTACTGTCGTGCACAATGGTCGTACCGTACTGGTAAAGTTGCTGAAACGTGTACGGTGTCGATGTATGCATATACCACACACGACTCAAGAGTTATCGTAGTATTTCCCAACATCAGGTAACGGTCAAGTGTTTACAACAAGCTGTATGTAAATATGTTAATTATAATTTAAGATTTTTAAGTTAGCTCTTGCATTTTACTTGATCTTCGTGGACTTTATTATCTTTATGGTACACCTGCGGTTTACAGAAAATGTTTTTGGTTTTTCTCTCGGGTGTACATATACACATGCAGTTTACCCAATATTTGTAGGATTTAACTGGAAAATATGAAGAATTTGTACTTTAGGTTGTGAACCTGGGATGTGTCTGGTGTAAGCTGATGAGTGAACTGGGTTAGAGTTTGGTGAGGATCAATACATGACAGATTTTAGTCAAGTGACGGAGGGGTTGTATTTGTTATTACTTTTTATTTCTGGTATTACCCCAGACGTGGTGAGAAATCAACAGAGAACATATTCTCCTGGTTGTTAGAGAGAGAGAGAGAGAGAGAGAGAGAGAGAGAGAGAGAGAGAGAGAGAGAGAGAGAGAGAGAGAGAGAGAGAGAGAGATTTTTTACGAGATGACTTCAAGAGCTCGTCTTGACTGATTAAGGTCAACTATAAGTGTAGAAATTCTGTTTGTATGCTTGTACAAGACACTGGTGCGCGCGCGCGTGTGTGTGTGTGTGTGTGTGTGTGTGTGTGTGTGTGTGTGTGTGTGTGTGTGTGTTTAAGGACAGTTTTATGGCTTATTTCTCTATAAAGTATTCCCCTGGCAAGATGACCATAATACGGACTTATATGCCATCAAATTCTTAAAGTGAAAACATTGTATGTCCTGGGGAAGCCGTGTGATCCATGAGAATGATAAAGTGTTGGACCTGCCTGACCAGCAGAGCTCCTGCCTGACCAGCAGAGCTCCTGCCTGCCCAGCAGAGCTCCTGCCTGACCAGCAGAGCTCCTGCCTGACCAGCAGAGCTCCTGCCTGACCAGCAGAGCTCCTGCCTGCCCAGCAGAGCTCCTGCCTGACCAGCAGAGCTCCTGCCTGACCAGCAGAGCTCCTGCCTGACCAGCAGAGCTCCTGCCTGACCAGCAGAGCTCCTGCCTGACCAGCAGAGCTCCTGCCTGACCAGCAGAGCTCCTACCTGACCAGCAGAGCTCCTACCTGACCAGCAGAGCTCCTGCCTGACCAGCAGAGCTCCTACCTGACCAGCAGAGCTCCTGCCTGAGTGCATCCTGGTCGTCAGATCCGCTATAGCAGAACGTGTTGGCCGGTCGTAGTGTGGTCCAGTGGGGTCTTCACCTGACGTGACCTCCTCAACCTGCACGTCACAGATCCGGCTTGGAAGGAGGTGTGGGGGATGGAGGCAAGGGAAGGTAAACAATTTTCACGTGGCGGATGAGATTTGGCTCCAATCGCTATTGTCTGGTACAAGAAGTGGATTCCATCTTGTGAACGGCTAGGGCTAGGATGGAACAATGGGCTGTACTGTCTTGTGTTCATGTGTAAGCTGGGTGGAATGGTGGGTGGGGATGAGTCTTCTGGTGCTATACTATCTCCATCTATATACACTAGAATCTCCATCTATATACACTAGAATCATAGGCTTCAACTACGGTCCTTTAGCAGATAAACTCGTCAAAGACGTTCGGGTCATGTGTTATCTCTAACACTCCCATATACTCCCAAGTTATCTGACGTCCCCATGTACTCCCATGTACAAATGCTACAAGCTACAGCATTCGAGGTTTTGTATATTGCTTTTTGCTTTGAGATGTTTCTGGGTTTTCAAAATAGAATCTAATTCATGAATTTTCTCATTACTGAACGGGATTTAAGAAGAAGAAACAAATTATCCGCCCAAGTATTATTTATAACCAAGTAGAAGATGATTTAAATGTGGTGTGGAACAAATCATTATAGATTGTGGTTGTTGATACTATCGCTGGAACATCCGGAACGGTAATAAAGATGAACTGATAGCTTCTGTAGCTTATGGTTCGGATCCTTGGCTCACTTCTTATGTACAGTTCAGCCGTCTCAACCATCTCGTTCATGAAAATTTCCGAGAAATTATCAAAGTTATTAGAAGTACTGATACCGTCTCCTGTAGGGAATAATGAAGTTACTTTGTAGCATTAACTTCTGTCATTATTTTCAGTGTTCTTGTAAACTGCAAGACTCTTCTATGCTACTAGAATGTTATCATCCTAGAATGTATACTTTGTTTATACTTTGTATATGTATGTATGTATGATTCGGTGCTCCTGTATGTTATCATACCAGGTGTACCTTGTATATGTAACATTTAAAGTCCCTCATATGATCTGATCATTCCAGAAAGTGTATCTTATATACGTATGATTCAAGTCATCTGTGTGTTCCTAACATATTAGAAAGTGTATCCTGTATATGCATGATTCAAAGCTCTTATATTATCTTAACATACCAGGTGTACTTACTGCACGTGGGATTCAAACCTCAGATGTACGTTCATCATCGCAGACGGTGTTTCTCATGCATATGTAATTCATGGTTTTTGTGTCGTTATCTTACCAGATAGTGTACCTTGTATGTGTATAACTCAAGTCTCCTATGTACTGCCATCATCCCAGACACTTACCAGTCCTGAGGTACTAAACTAAAGGTAAACTTCACACTTTATGGTCCGGGTAACTTGACTCACTCTCCACACATAAGGTTGGCCTCCAGTAATGTCCACACATCATGATCATCATCAAAACAAATGAAAATAAAGAGCTCCCAGGAATGAAACCTTATTCCAATGATGAACCTACATTTGCTCACACAATAGACGGTTCCGTTTTAATGTAAGTTAAGCTATAATTCTTTAGCTAGATATTTCTACATGCAGGAGGAACATTCTTTGTGGTCGTCTTGTATTGCCTGGGTCTGTGTTGATCTCGCGCTGTTAATTTTCCTTTCCTTCCTCAGGTTGCTGAATCACCTCTTGCCTGGTGCTGTCAAAAGGATCAACACAATGAAGGCACCGTTCAAAGAGGTGAGTGTTAAACGCCCCCTACTGCCCCCCCACCAGGGGGAAGGAGGCTTACCTAATCTGAAGGGATCCATCTTACGGTGGGAGGAGAAGGTGGAGGAAAGGAAGAAGGGAGAGAGTGGGAGAGGGAACGGAAGAGGAGAAGGCCAGTAGGCTACTGTCTGAGAGAGAGAGAGAGAGAGAGAGAGAGAGAGAGAGAGAGAGAGAGAGAGAGAGAGAGAGAGAGAGAGAGATTGATTTACGTAGATACATTGACCACACAAACCCAAGGTTTGAAGCGAGTTGGTCTGGCCTTAACACTAAACAAAATACTCTGCCCTTAAAAGTAGTAGAATAAAAGAATAGCAAAGTAAAGGCTCCCTCCCCACCCTCCATTCCCTCCGACAACACGCCAGACGACAAACAGGTAAGGAAAGATACCTTGCAGGATTACTAAGTCTGAAGGAAAGTTTTATACAGAAGTCATAAGATAAAATGAACATGAATATGTCATGCATGCCATCACCAACGACATTCATTCCTCACCTCTTGTTATAAACACAATAATAAGGATAAACTGGAACTCCAGCCTCTTGACTTACCATGTCTATAATACTCCTGATGTGGAAGAATGTTACAGTAATTCTTTCTCGCTCCATTAAAGCAGGTGACACAATATAAATTACCGCAGCCTAACCAGGGACAGATGGGCGGTTGAGAAGATAGCATAATATACCACTCCGTTATGATGGTTGGCTAAATGAATTATTCAGTACCGGAGAGTGACAAGTGATGATCAAACCTAGTTTTGAAGATTTTAAGAGTGTTGCTCCGAACAGGTTGTGGGAGCTTACACCACACATCTTTAATGTCGCTAGTAAAGAAATATTTAGTACAGTCCTGATTAATTCTGTGGATTCTAAGTTTTAATCAGTTTTCTCTGGTCGGTAGCACTTGTGCTCATTAAAGAAATTTTCACCATCGACGTTGTTAAATCCTTTAAGTGTTTTGAAACATAGTATCAATTTTCCTCTAAGACGCCTCTTTCTTATAACAAGTTTAGTGAAAGAAGAAACACAATTGATAGACAGACAATCAGAAAGGTAGATAGAGCGAGAAAGAGTGAGAGAAAGTAAGACATACAGACGCTGAAAGGCAGAGAGTGAGTAAGACCTATTTCACTGTTATACCAATTTATGATAGATTGATACTAATGTTAGTTGAGGTGCCGCTCACCCCCAGACATGAGGAAGAAACTCACGTCTGACTCAACTTGAGGAAGTACTTCTTTTACGAGGGAGGACACATCCTCTGATGCAGTCTGTGCCTTTCTAGTCGTGTCAGATGTTCAGCCCAATTGTGAGTCTGTTGGAAGTAATGGTTCCTTGAGGGTTTTAAGATCTGTGACCGTTGTCTTGTATAACAACACTGGCGGAGAACATGGCTTCGAACCTCCTCTTACATGAACGTTTGTATAGTCCACAGCCTTTCATTTTTTAAGCATACGTATTCACAGACATTTACATTAGCTTCTGAAATGATGTATTGCAGGGGAATATTGTGTACAGCAATTCCTATCACAGATCAAGGGATTCGAATACGTCGTGTACAGGGCTTACTGTAACGTCACTCCTGAGGCACACTGGAACCACTACATCCCTCAGGAAATGTAGAGAACACTAGTGTTACATACGTCAGGCCTTGCTCGACTCGCCATGGGGAGCCAACACTGCCTTCTAGGAAGGAAGACTCTCTCTCTCTCTCTCTCTCTCTCTCTCTCTCTCTCTCTCTCTCTCTCTCTCTCTCTCTCTCTCTCTCTCTCTCTCATATGCATCGTCTTTTTCTGCGTTAAGGTTTGTTAACAATGTTTTTTGTACGTTAATATGGTTGGTTTTCCCTGGTAAAGGCAACGTTTGCAGACAGACAGACATTCTGGGCAAGTGTTTCGCTCCCAAGTGTGTGTGAGTATTTGAAGTGTCGGGATCGTATCAAGTATGTATCTGAAGTATGTCGGGGATCATACCAAGTATGTGTCTGGAGTATGTCGGGGGTCTTATCCAGTGATGATCTAAAGTGCGTTGGGAGCTTATCATGTGAGAGCTTGATGTGTCTGTGGGAGGGTCTTATCTCGTGAATATCCAGTGTGTGGGAGGGTCTTATCTCGTGAATATCCAGTGTGTGGGAGGGTCTTATCTCGTGAATATCCAGTGTGTGGGAGGGACTTATCTCGTGAATATCCAGTGTGTGGGAGGGTCTTATCTCGTGAATATCCAGTGTGTGGGAGGGTCTTATCTCATGAATATCCAGTGTGTGGGAGGGTCTCATCATGTGGATATTCAGTGTGTGGGAGGGTCTCATCAGGTGGATATTCAGTGTGTGGGAGGTCTTACCTCAGGAATATCATGTATGAGGGAATCTTAACGAGTGAATATCTTGCAAGATGTGGATCTTGTGGTCGAGAGTCCATTGTTGATCCACTTGTTCAGGCCAGTTATTAGAAGTAACGGAGGAGTTGCTGGAGGAGGACCTTCGTGCTGTTAGATGATGATGAAGACATCCAAGGGAATGAGTGTGAGGGAAGGTGGTGTCACAATGCCTCAGATGCCATGCTCGACCCAGGTGTGGATGTTAGAGACATGACACACAGTGCCAGCTGTGACTAAGTGACGATCAAGAATTGGGTTGAGAGTGGGAGAAATGGGTTGATAATGGAAGGAATGGGTCAGTTGTGGAAGGAATAGACTGCTAGAGGAAGAAGCTGTCTAGCCAAGAGCAAATATTTCGGTGAGGAACCCATCAGTGTACCACTGGCTGGCTCTGCAATATTACCTGGTTGGGTAATGGTGTGGTGGTGGTGGCCCATTAATCTAACGTCCTTCTCCACTCACTCTCCCTCCCCATTCTTGTAACAATCGTTCTCTTCCTCTCCCCCTTTCCTCATCCTTTCCTTTCCATTTCCCTCTCTCTTGAAATTTAAGAGCGGACACTTCATGACGTCTCCAGAAGGCGAAGACTTAAAGATGTCAGACGAGGTGATGCTGCCGACATGAAGGTCACAAGAAAAAGTAACCAAACAGTTGATATAAAGTGGACAGTGACCTGATGTGGCAGGGGCTACAGCACAGAGATCACTTGTGGGTTAACAGGTGTGGACCATGTGGAGTGCAGGTATGAAAGTGAACAGATGTGATGAATGCTAGAATGGGGAATCCAGGTGTGAAAGTGAACAGATGTAGTGGGGGCAGGCAGGTGAGACCGTAGACAGGTATGGTGGGGTATGGGCGACAGTTAACAGGTGTGGATGGTGAGGGTGGACAGTGAACTGGTGTGGTGAGGAATGACAATGATCATATGTGGTGAGACAGGAGTTTACAGTGAACAGGTGTGGTGAGGCAGAGGTGACAGTGAACAGGTGGTGGTCGACCTCTGTAGCGTACACAACAGGTAGACTCGGTCACACCAACTTTCTAGTATGAATAATAAACTGGTTTCGAGTAAGGAGGAGAAGCCAGTTATCCTGGTGTTCCTCAGGGCCCACCACCAGTACCTCCTTACTTTGGTGTTCAGCGCCACGCGTCTTGCCCTCACTCACCGTGAATATGTAACCAGATTCCTCAGTAGTGCACCAGCACGATGCTCCTCCTGAACTACCACACCACTCCACTCTTCCCTCCTCCACCTGTTACATCACAACGCCATCAGATCCATCTACATATTCCCTCCCACTAGAGGAACTGCCTTAGAGTGAAAGATATTCCAGCCTGACGTTGTGCTGATATTAGAAACGCTGTAGACTTACCGCTGGAAGAATTCAAGAACACACTGGATATATGTCAGTAAAGTGTAGCTGATCAGAGCGGCTACAGAGGTTGCATAAGGCTGCATCCTCCAACAACCTAACAGATCAAAAGACTGAAAGATGCAGCTTTGGTCTCCAATCATTAATGGGAGTCGAACAAATGCTCCAGCATTAAGACACGGGTCCTGTACAGACAGATGGTCTTGCCTCTTACACTCCTGCTCATTATGACGAATGTTTCCACACATGTCTTCCTTACTACCACACCTGCACATCTGGCTACCTTACTACCACGCCTGCACATCTGGCTACCTTGCTACCACACCTGCACATCTGGCTACCTTGCTACCACACCTGCACTTGTGTGTACCTTACTACCACACCTGCACATGTGGCTACCTTACTACCACGCCTGCACATCTGGCTACCTTGCTACCACACCTGCACATCTGGCTACCTTGCTACCACACCTGCACTTGTGTGTACCTTACTACCACACCTGCACATGTGGGTACCTTACTACCACACCTGCACATCTGGCTACCTTGCTACCACACCTGCACTTGTGTGTACCTTACTACCACACCTGCACATGTGGGTACCTTACTACCACACCTGCACATGTGGGTACCTTACTACTACAGCAACACATGTGGGTACCTTGCTACCATCCCCCCCACCCCCGACAAAAAAAAAAAAACAGGTATGAGACATAATATTTACTCTGTAAACATCCCTGTATATGTGCCATCCTGGTCACCTATATGTACCTCACACACATATGCTTATCCAAAATGAGGAAATATCCAGTTCACCTTAGCTTACACTCTTGTATGATAAGTTAACTAGCAACTATCATGGCCTCCCACTGTGGGAACATGTGTAATACCTCAGCTGTGTATTTTCAGCCAAATGGTTGCCTGCATCCAATGAACCGTCATTTATTTGTTCATTTATTTACTCAAAAAAAAAAAAAACACCAATCTGGAGCTGCTTGTCTTCCAATAGTCACTTCTATAAGAACCGTCTCATAGTGATTCATGGCTCAGTAACAGAAGCAGATGGTTTTGAGCAATTATATTTAACAAGGCAAACGAGGTCTTGAGAATATCAGTTCCACATGGTCAGTGTACAAGTCAGTGCAGGGCAAGACCCTGGTGCCCAGACTTGCCTATATTGAAGAAGACTTTACTGGTCAGGTGCAGGTCACATAGGGAGGGTCGGGGAAGTGGGGGTCAGGTGCTCCTCGTTCCCTTGCAGAAGAGGTGGAAAAAGTTAATTGCGTTGGTGATATGAGAATATTACGGTTAAACGTGTGTGGATAGTTCTGTTGTCTGAATATATTGTACTGTGGATGAATGTTTCGTTATATCTCTAAAATTTCTTGATCATCATCAGTAAAGATAAAGCTGATCCGTTGCTCGTAGGTTGATCAAGATTGCCTCACCTCTGGCATGACTGAAGTTGTCACATAACCTAGTGTAGGTCGGGACGTGACACTGGCACACCTTGTGTAATGATCGTAGTTAACGGCAGACAATTGTGCCTCATGTACGTACATAAGGGGATCTTTTCCCTGGATAATACTTGGGAATACTGACCCTATCGACCGCAGGAGTTGAGGACAGATCGTAAAGCAACTCGCCCTTTGGGAGCCTCCGATACGACGTTAGAAGTCTGAACAAGACCAGCCAAAAACCGTCTGGAAGTTTAGGACAGACAAACAAAGAGATACATAGAAAGACAGACAAACAATGACACGCCACACACTGTATTGTGGAATTATGAACGTAGACTGGCCTACAGTAAGACTGGCCTACAGTATGTGAGATATAATTGGCTTTGTAACTATTTTTTTTTCTCACGTGGAGCTATCAGTTTTAGTAGGTCGTTAGAATTATATTGTGATTACACTTTTATCATGATCCTTATCTCTTATCTTGCAGAGGGAGAACCTCGAGATGTTCCTCAAGGGTTGTGAAGCTTATGGCCTTAAGAGTCAAGACCTTTTCCAAGTAAATGACCTCTACGAGAACAGGAACCTCTACATGGTGAGTACCTCCGGACCCCACGTCTTCTCCTTGGTCTTGTTATTGCTCTGATGCTATGATGAGGTGGGCCTCTGGTGGATTGGAAATGGGACTTGGGTCGCTGGTGGGCATCTGGTGGGTGGGGATGGGACTTGGTCACTAGGTGGGTCTCTGATGGGTGGGCACTAGAATTTGGGTTTTTAGGTGGGCCTCTGATGGGTGGGGTCTGGGACATGGGTCAACAGGTGAGCCTCTGATGAGTAAGGACTGGGACGTGGGGTGCTAGGTGGGCCTCTGGTCGGCAGGGAGTGCTGGATATGGCTCTGTTTGGTTAGTAGTGGATCCAGGGCGCACGAATCTAAAGTCAGTGGTTGAGTGATAGTGCTTCTAGTTAGATAAATATTTGTGAATAGTGTCGTGAGGTGGTCGAAACTGCGTGGCTTAAAACTTCATCATAGTTACGGGTTCGTGGTCCTCCGGTTAAGCTGATGACCGAGCCAACTGACTCACCAAAGGTTTACATGAGTGATAAACAAGACTCATCATGAATCCTGAGTGAACCTAGCCAGGATTTATTTTAGAAGCAGATTGTCTGTGTGAACCTTGTGTATCATGGCAAATGGCTTTTGTACAAGTGAAGATTCAGAAATTGTATTAATTCTTTATACAGACCAGACTCAGTGTCACGCATCGTTTTAGGTTAGTGTTCACTCATCAACGTACGTCAGAAAGTCGATAGAGTCGAGATCGATCGTTAGATACAACACAGATATACAGGTTGATGACTTTTTGCACAAACATAGGTAATTACCACTCCAGTAGACCTCACGCGCCCACCGCAATAGACCATACTCCCTACCCCAGTAGACCCCACAACCCCTCTCCAGTCCCCCCCCCCCCCCGCCGCCGCCGCCGCAATATTCTTCACTTCCTACCCCAATAGACCTCAAACTTTATCCGCAAACTTTATCACACTCCGTCTCTTAGTGGATCCCATGCTTCCACACCAGTAGACCCCACACCTTCTCTCCAGTAGACCCCACGCCCCAGTAGACACTTGTATACATCATTTCTCGGCTGTTCTTCCCGTGGCCTCTGCCCTTCTTGCATGATGTAGTGGTTTATGTAGTGACGTCAGGAAGACCGTGTGGGGAGTCACGTCTCTTCCCACGGTTCTTGTACTACCACAGTGAATAGGGGAGTGGGTGGGGAGTAGATGGGGTAGTCATCATGGGTGTTTACGTTCGCAGTGTTTTGGTTATGTAGGAATACTTACCCATATTTGGTTATGGTTGATGTTGGTTGTAGAATATTTGTTGTCTAGAATAATGACCCTTGTAAAATCCTCAACCCTACTCCATATCCCATATAGTGTAAGGCATATCTACCACTGATATATTTCTAAGGTATTTTTATTACTATATTTTGAACATACAGTAGACAAGCGAGAATGGCTGCCAGACACATCGTGGCAGTCTCGGAGGTAATGAGTTAACAGATACTGAGGCTAAGATGTCTACATGTAGCAGTGTATTGTGCGAGTGTTGTACCTCACTGTGATCTGATAGGCAGAGTAGATCATCATGTTAGATGTAAATGGCTAGTTAGGTGGGAATTAAAAGCCCGTACACTAACAACCTACGTAGGATAAAGATGGACGTTGAAGAACAGCATTCCTTCTTGAACAAGAATCGTCATTTTGAGACAATAATTTGTCCAGTGAGGAATGGGAACCCATGGAGAGGGGACCCAGCCCAGTACGTGACAGCTGAGTGAGGTTGTATGGCTACCGTAGACCATCAGATATTAATGATAAAGTAATAGAAGAAACAGAAATATTTGAGAAATCCTAAACATAAACATTGATGTTTGATAAACTTTTTAAAGGAAACTACAATGTATAGTACTTTTTTTCTTTCTTTTCTTTTAAACTATTCGCCATTTCCCGCGTTAGCGAGGTAGCGTTAAGAGGAGAGGGCTGGGTCTTTGTGGAATATCCTCACCTGCCCCACTCTGTTCCTTCTTTTGGAAAATTAGAAAAATACTTCTACAATATATAATTCTTCTTAAATAGTTTTTAGGATTTAAATGAATTAATCGGGGTCGTCATGTGTATGGCTGGGACACTCATGTGAAGAGTGAGACAAGCAGTGGGAGCAAGGAGTGTTGGAGTTACTCTCCCTCCTTCTCCCTCATATATACGTTCTAGCTTGTATATTAGACGTAGCTCAGTTAAAGCAAACATTGATACCACTGCTGCAAAATGACATCTTAAAAAGCACCGCGGACGCCCCCCGTCCTGAGGCGTTGCCCTCAACACGTGAGAACTCTGTTATGATAAGCAACGTTTGTCTTGGTCGATTATTGACTCAAGACTGACGCGAGATGAGGAGGGTCTCGCCGTCTCGACTCATGGAGCAAATAGCCTTAGCTAATGTTTCGTAAACACCTGCTGGAGTTTCACCTCCTTATCTGCCTGTGCTTGTGAGACATCCTGGACATTGCGTGTTGATATGTGTGTGTGTGTGTGTGTGTGTGTGTGTGTGTGTGTGTGTGTGTGTGTGTGTGTGTGTCTTAATTACTGTGTCATTATCATTTGTATATTACAGAGAAAGTTTTACCCTCGTGCTGACCGTCTCTTCACTTTGTATTACCATTACTCCTACACACACACACACACACACACACACACACACACACACACATACACACATACACACACACACACACACACACACACACACACACACACACACACACACACACTAGCCTAAGACATGTATTTATTTATGGACCAGTCCCGAGGAGAGGAGGAACACCTGGCTTTGGTGAGGGCCGACCAGTGCGCCCAGGATTCCAACCCATGCGCCAGGCCCGTGCTGATTCATGGTCAGTAACGCTAACCTCTACACTACACCATAGTGGCTCTTCTGTTGCTTATTGTCTCTCGGTTTGAGTCAAGAGAAGGTAACGGTAACGTAGTAACTTATAATATTGTTTTGGCTTTGTTGACAACTTGTGAGGTCTTTAGGCTACCTTGAGAAAGAGTATTTGCAAACACGGTACGTCCATTGAGCACAACGGTACGCCTCTTGAGCACGACGGTACGCCCCTTGAGCACGACGCTACGTCCATTGAGCACAACGGTACGCCTCTTGAGCACGACGGTACGCCCCTTGAGCACGACGGTACGCCCCTTTACGGTACGCCCCCTGAGCAAGACGGTGCGACCTCTGGTGTACTGCCTGGCCTACGATTTGATCCTCAAGGGCTAGGTCTGAGACGAAGCTGTCATACCGTAGGGTCGTACCGTCATGCTTAAGGGTCGTACCGTCATGCTCAAGGGTCGTACCGTCATGCTCAAGGGTCGTACCGTCATGCTCAAGGGTCGTACCGTCATGTTCCAGGGTCGTACCGTCATGCTCAAGGGTCGTACCGTCATGCTCAAGGGTCGTACCGTCATGATCAAGGGTCGTACCGTCATGCTCAAGGGTCGTACCGTCATGCTCAAGGGTCGTACCGTCATGATCAAGGGTCGTACGTCATGCTCAAGGGTCGTACCGTCATGCTCAAGGGTCGTACCGTCATGCTCAAGGGTCGTACCGTCATGCTCAAGGTCGTACCGTCATGCTCAAGGGTCGTACCGTCATGCTCAAGGGTCGTACCGTCATGCTCAAGGGTCGTACCGTCATGCTCAAGGGTCGTACCGTCATGCTCAAGGGTCGTACCGTCATGCTCAAGGGTCGTACCGTCATGCTCAAGGGTCGTACCGTCATGCTCAAGGGTCGTACCGTCATGCTCAAGGGTCGTACCGTCATGCTCAAGGGTCGTACCGTCATGCTCAAGGGTCGTACCGTCATGCTCAAGGGTCGTACCGTCATGCTCAAGGGTCGTACCGTCATACTCAAGGGTCGTATCGCCATGCTCAAGGGTCGTACGTCATGCTCAAGGGTCGTACCGTCATGCTCAAGGGTCGTACGTCATGCTCAAGGGTCGTACCGTCATGCTCAAGGGTCGTACCGTCATGCTCAAGGGTCGTACCGTCATGCTCAAGGGTCGTACCGTCATGCTCAAGGGTCGTACCGTCATGCTCAAGGGTCGTACCGTCATGCTCAAGGGTCGTACCGTCATGCTCAAGGGTCGTACCGTCATGCTCAAGGGTCGTACCGTCATGCTCAAGGGTCGTACCGTCATGCTCAAGGGTCGTACCGTCATGCTCAAGGGTCGTACCGTCATGCTCAAGGGTCGTACCGTCATGCTCAAGGGTCGTACCGTCATGCTCAAGGGTCGTACCGTCATGCTCAAGGGTCGTACCGTCATGCTCAAGGTCGTACCGTCATGCTCAAGGGTCGTACCGTCATGCTCAAGGGTCGTACCGTCATGCTCAAGGGTCGTACCGTCATGCTCAAGGGTCGTACCGTCATGCTCAAGGGTCGTACCGTCATGCTCAAGGGTCGTACCGTCATGCTCAAGGGTCGTACCGTCATGCTCAAGGGTCGTACCGTCATGCTCAAGGGTCGTACCGTCATGCTCAAGGGTCGTACCGTCATGCTCAAGGGTCGTACCGTCATGCTCAAGGGTCGTACCGTCATGCTCAAGGGTCGTACCGTCATGCTCAAGGGTCGTACCGTCATGCTCAAGGGTCGTACCGTCATGCTCAAGGGTCGTACCGTCATGCTCAAGGGTCGTACCGTCATGCTCAAGCATCGTACCGTCATGCTCAAGGGTCGTACGTCATGCTCAAGGGTCGTACCGTCATGCTCAAGGGTCGTACCGTCATGCTCAAGGGTCGTACCGTCATGCTCAAGGGTCGTACCGTCATGCTCAAGGGTCGTACCGTCATGCTCAAGGGTCGTACCGTCATGCTCAAGGGTCGTACCGTCATGCTCAAGGGTCGTACCGTCATGCTCAAGGGTCGTACCGTCATGCTCAAGGTCGTACCGTCATGCTCAAGGGTCGTACCGTCATGCTCAAGGGTCGTACCGTCATGCTCAAGGGTCGTACCGTCATGCTCAAGGGTCGTACCGTCATGCTCAAGGGTCGTACCGTCATGCTCAAGGGTCGTACCGTCATGCTCAAGGGTCGTACCGTCATGCTCAAGGGTCGTACCGTCATGCTCAAGGGTCGTACCGTCATGCTCAAGGGTCGTACCGTCATGCTCAAGGGTCGTACCGTCATGCTCAAGGGTCGTACCGTCATGCTCAAGGGTCGTACCGTCATGCTCAAGGGTCGTACCGTCATGCTCAAGGGTCGTACCGTCATGCTCAAGGGTCGTACCGTCATGCTCAAGGGTCGTACCGTCATGCTCAAGGGTCGTACCGTCATGCTCAAGGGTCGTACCGTCATGTTCCAGGGTCGTACCGTCATGCAGGAGATTCAATGTTGCCGACATGTTTGGAAGACTAGTCGTAACATTCTTACCTTTACTGTCATTTGAAAGAAACAGATCAACTCAGACAGTTGGATGGGTTATATATATGCGATCTTAATATAAAACAAAAAAGGTAAATTTCACTCAGTATAAAGTGGCAGTTGTTTATATTCATCAAAAACAGAAAATAAACAGTGACAAAAAAGCTAGTCTTCTCGTCTTCTGGTGAGATATTAAAGCTAACTCAGCACAACAAGAGGTTCTCTGAGAGCTGTCTTTCCCGCCGCACAGAAGTGAGGGGCGGTGACCTGCCAAGAGTAACGCCGATCTTAGAAAGATATGGTCTGTCTTCATCAGTTTTGTTTCTCAACGACATGAAGGAGAGATGTGAGTATCTGCGTGGTGTATATGAGGCGTATTGGTGTTTGCAACTGTACGATGCTCTCATCATGCCAAAAGGGTTTCACTGCTGCCGACTACTTGTTTTAAACAATCCGGCGCCTTACTGTCTGGAATTAGATCTCTTAAACCAAGGCTTGTAACGCTGTGTTCATGCTCGTCTTCCTTGTATAAAGTCATAAGTATTTTGGGCCATTAGATGTCGCGAAACAATGAGGTAAAAGGACGAAACCTTTGACCAAAAATGGGATTCTTGGTGCCGGTCGTCTGGTCGAGAGCAGTCAGCTGGTTCAAGTGACGTAACTATTTTTAGCCATGATTCTCCAGTCATTATGGATGAATATTAGCGGTGTGGGTGTTCACTGGCTACAAGGGAGGAGGAGGAGGAGGAGGAGGGAGGAATACGCTGTAGTAAGGAGCTCCCTGGTAATTAGGAGACAACTGGAGTTGTTAAACTTGAGCACGACGATACTACCCTTGTGCACGACGGTACGATCTCTGAATATGATGGTATGACCTTTGACCTGACCTTTCAGGGATAGGTTAATGGCCAGACCATCATACCATATATGGGCCGTCGTGCTCAATGATCGTGGCCCTTCGTTCAAAGGGTTAAAGGCCTTGCTTTCACACCAACGGTCGTACCTTCATGATTAAAATTCATATCGTCATGCTCAGTTGTCGTTCATTCATGCATAAGGGTCGTACCGTTATGCTCAATGGTACTGTCGTCTTGTTCAAGGGTCCTACCATCGTGATCTGGGGTCGTACCATCGTGCTCTGGGATCGTTTCATCGTGCTCTGGGGTCGTAACGACCTTCTCAAGTGGTTTAGGAATTATGACGTCAGTGATCTTCAGGTTAGACGACCATCGTAAAGTCGCTGTTGGGGCCAGGCCGGCCTGTGGTGCAGGGCGAGGCAGACGCCCACACCCCCCATGAAGGTTGGGGGAGAGAGAGAGAGAGAGAGAGAGAGAGAGAGAGAGAGAGAGAGAGAGAGAGAGAGAGAGAGAGAGAGAGAGAGGTGAAAATAATGTTTAGTTGATTTCCTAAACAAACAAACAAGTATGTGTTAGATTGGATATTTTCTCCGTAAATGATTATGTTGCTAAATCAGTTACCTGATCGCCTGTAAATAAAGAGGCAAAAAAAAATCATGTTTGTCTCAGAAGTTTTTATAAGAAATGGGAAACTTGCCTTCAATGAATGGGTCAGATGGGACCTGCTGGGGACGGCATGAGGAGGAAAACAGTTGTCATGGTTACTTGTGGGGGAAGATCCAGGTATGACAGCGGCCTGTGTGTACACTTGTACTGGTAGACTTGATGCCTACTGAATGCTAGACGGTTGTCAGACCAGAATTTCTAATAAACTCATTCATAAAATCGAACAATTATGATACATAGTTGGGCCAGGGTAATACGTGGCTTTAAGACATCGTCAAATCTTATATTGTGACCCTCCACACGACAGCTAAAATCATGTTGATTTTCTTCATTTCGACTGTCAATGGACGCCCCGTTCTCTGTAAGTAACAAGCTGATCGACGCAGCTTATGCAAGAACCCGCTTGCCAGACAGTCATGAATAATTCCAGTCACTGTGGCTTCGTTTAGCGTAGGAGTGCGAGCCACGCACCTCGTTTGGCTCCAGCGGGTCAGATAGTATGAACAACACAGGCCTTCACCCACCCCAGCCTGCAGGCTCTCATAGCGTCATCCTGTGCTTCATGTGAAATCAACGACACATTCGCAAGTGGGAAATAGAATAAAAGCTTGAAACTTACGCTGTTAGAGCCGCAGCTTAAGCTCGTACCGGCTGAGAAGGGCAGTTTGGTGTCTGATAAGATATCATGTAATTGGCGGTGGCCCTTTATAAAGGGAGTGAGGAGGGGGTGGGACATGTGGTGGAGGTGTTGGCATGGGAGAGAGTGTATAGAGGAGGGATGGTGTGTAGGGTGGGTCAGCTGTGGCTGACGTGTAGTGTAGTGGGTTTCTGTAGTCAGTTGTTGTGAGGAGAGGAGTAAAAGTACAGATGATCTCAGATCCTTTTGGACGGCTTACGACCTTCCGTGTACTTACGGTGGTCTCGGAGGCCTTCTACCCCCACAGCTGGGTCTGGGACCTTACCTTGCGTACACCTTACGATGATGTCGGAGGTCTTCTACCCCCACAGCTGGGTCTGGGACCTTACCTTGCGTACACCTTACGATGATGTCGGAGGTCTTCTACCCCCACAGCTGGGTCTGGGACCTTACCTTGCGTACACCTTACGATGATGTCGGAGGTCTTCTACCCCCACAGCTGGGTCTGGGACCTTACCTTACCTTACGTATACTTTACGGTGATGTCGCAGGTCTTCTGCCCCTGCAGCTGGGTTTGAAACCAAGCTGCTGCCTCACTCCTCTGCCCACCCACGAGAGGTATATCAGAACTTTCGACTAACGAAGATACTGCTCCTCAGCACGTGATGTCTGTGGCAGCCAGGGATGGTGCCAGGACACAAGTTATTAATATATGTCTATAGAAGTTTTCCACGGTACATAGAAAGGTGCCATCAACAGAAGAAAATAAAGTTCATGTTAAAGTTACAGGTCAGAGATCACGCCATCATATTTAAGGTTGTGCTCAAGGGTCGTACTGTCGTGCTTAAAGAAGTCTTGACTGTCTTGTTGAAGGTCTGGAGAGGATTATAGTGGTGATCAAGTGTGGTGAGGAGCTGGGCGATGACATTACTGTTGTTAAGCTGTTGGTAGTATGCAGACACGACGGTACCGTCCATGACTAAGATGGTCTGACGTCTGATTATAACGATACGACCCTGAGGTATGATGACTTGACCTTCCATCTAACCTCCAGGGGTCAAGTCAAGTACTAGGCCATCGTTCCTGAGGGATAGCACCGTGATAGTCAAGGGATCAACACTACAGGCTGTTAGTAGCTGTAGTGGGACATGTTGACCAGGCTGCCTCTCCTGTAGTGACTGGTCTTTACCTTCATTGTATCGGACGCCCTTCAGTCATACCGACCACCTGCTGTAGTTACCACCGCATCATAACGTCACCTCATTACAGCCAACGTCTCTCAATAACAAACGATTGTGTTGATGGAAGTTGAATTTTTTGTAGTCACCTTCCTGTACCGGCTACCCATCATATAACAACCGGTCTGGTTATTACAGATTACCGTTGTAACAGCCTCTCCAGAGCCTCCTCACTTTCTGTAGTGAAGGGTTTACCAGAAGTGCTTGCCGTACACTACAGGGTTCTTATAGACCTTCCATTAGCGACCGCTTTCTCTATAGTGATCAGTCTCTTTATAGTGCCTGTCCGTCAGCTATAGTGCTTGGCAATCAGCTAGAGTGGCTCTCTGTGAGCCACAGTTGCTGCCTGTCAGCTAAGGTAAAAAAGAAAAGAAAAAAACTTCTCACGTTTCAGGTGGAGCAGGTATGAGCGGTGTGGGCGAGGGGTCTGCTGTCTGGGCTAGTTAGCTGTCCACTGTCCTGACCACGGAGGGAAGGGGGTCAGGTTAAAGGAAGCTTCTAGGAATGATTAAGGGGTAAAAGAGAGGATTCTAAAGAGACAGAGTTACCGTAAAGGCATAAAGGACTTTCTAGGAGGTGTTTTAAGGCTTATCATAGGAAGTGAAGGTAATCAGAAAAGAGAAGGAAGTTAATGGCAAGAACCTGTCAGTTAGGGGGAAGGCCCTGCACGTTAATGGCAGGAACCTGTAAGTAAGAAGAACCTGTAAGATGATAGGAAGAGAGAGAGAGAGAGAGAGAGAGAGAGAGAGAGAGAGAGAGAGAGAGAGAGAGAGAGAGAGAGGAGTTTCACTCGTGGAACAGTACGTCGTACTGGAATCAAGTATGATGAAGATCAGTATGAGTTATTCCTGTCTGTCGTATTAATCTCATCACCTGGCTCCTGACAGTGCTGACTCCCATCGTGAAGTGGTCACTTACAATATCTTCCTCCGAAATATGGAAATCTCGTTATCGATGTTTACTGTATTAGGTAAATGCTCCTTATTTACGTCAAGTATTTGGCAATACTGTTTTCATATTGTATTTTTAGATGACACATTTCATTGTAAAAATGATTTCTTACAAACGTAGTAATTAGAGGTGATTTTATAGCCTGTGTTACAGACGATGCTTACTAACAAATAAGGGAAAGGAGAGCAAAAGCATTGAGGTAATGTTTACCATGCTGTACATGGCATATCTGGGCGCCGGACTGGCTGACCCACCAATGGTAACCCCCAGAGATCTGAAAGCCGCGTCCTGATTGGCCCAATAAGGGAAGTATCTTGTATCTGGGTGACCAATCTCGTGGGCGTATAAGCATCCCTTAGTCGGATCTGATCCGCCATTTAACGTGCTCTGGGCTGGCCTTTATTGAGGCTATGAAGCCTTTTATAATGGGTTTCGACGCTCCTTGTGGCGAGACTGGTGGTCTCTCTCTCTGCTTCAGTGTATACGCCATTCTCAGCCGTGAAGAGGAACGCTGCTCCAACAGTGGATAGCGAGCGTGCAGTATGATCCCAGCCTTGGGGAGTGGACGGACGAGCCACTCCCCAGCAGAGGACAGTCTGCTGGCTGGCACGCGGTAGTCCAGGGACGGATAGCGGGCTAGCATGTGGGCAGACGTAAGCTGAGGGTCAGAGGTGTGCTAGGGTCACAAGTCTGCTGTGGACGGTGTCAACCCTCAGCCCTATATGACTGGAGCCTGTGTCAGCCCCCAGCCCTCCGTGACTGGAGGGGGCTGGGTGTAAGAGGAGTTGCGTCACGATATTTGTAGACGCACATATTCGCAAACCTTTCATATTTCCCTCTTTACTGTAACGTTTGCTTTCCAACGAACGCACCAAGTCATGCAGGCAGGCAAGTGTGCGCTCTCAAAGCACACAGAGACAGACAGAAGGACAAACAGACAGAAGGACAGACAGACAGCCTTTACTTCTGACTTTCTTATAATCTTGTGTCTTTCTCGTTTTCGTCGCGTTATCACATAAGTCATTAACCTCAACTATTGAATATTCTTAAACGAGAACCAGAGAAAGTTGATGGGAAATGTCACATTGCCTCGTTAATTTCTTTTGAATGTTCAAAGAATTGTGTTCTCTTTATTAGGTAAAGAATGTAACAAAAATGGCAAGATTTTTGTTATAAGTTTCTGGCTTATGATGCCAGTGGTTAAGGGTCATCTTGGTCGAAGTTTTTGTTCAGGTTGGAAGCTTTTTGATTATTTCCAGACTTTGTGTTATTATTATTCAGACTTTTTGTTCATCATATTTTTTGGTCAGTTTCCAGACCTTTCCACTGTTTCTGAAGAGTTCGTTTAGTTTCACAGAGTTTGTACTGTTTTCAGATTACTGTTCAGTTTGCATGGATTTTGTTTCTCAGTTTTCACTTATTGTTTAGTTGTCCACCATTTCCTCTCCAGGATTTTTGCTTATGTTTCATACCTGATCAGTGCTCAGACTCTTGCTCGGTTTTTAGACTTTTTTCTCATTTTTTTTTTTTTTAGATTTCCAACATAGATTTCAGGATCAGGTGAAGGCTGAACTGTTGCTGCTTCAGTAACATGGACGAGACAAGTGTTTCTGGTGATCGAGATTGATGGTCAGTTTGTTAGTGGACACTATATGTTACAGGCAGTGACCAGAGCAGCTTGGTAAGTACAATGGTGACTGGACAAATATTATAAAAGAAAGATCTTGATAGAATGAGACACTGACAGAGAGAAGCTTCCGTCTACAGGTCGATGTAGATGTAAACATTAACTAGAAGGGCGTCACCTGGGAAGGGCGCCTAGAACATGGCGTTTATGAATACTAATGTTTACGTTGTGCACACAGGAGCGGTGGGCGGCTGCTGAGGGAAATCTACATTATCCTAAATACTAACATGAGACGCTGTTACGTACGTTAACCTGGAAACCATACAAGAGGTGCACGTATCTCCTGCGTGTCGTATATTGCGACTAAGACGGGTCTGGGGGTTGGGGGATATTTTATCACTTTCAAAAAGTATGAAGAGAAGGAGCAGCCAAGCGAGGATTTTGTTTTTTTCATCGAATGTTCATTCATATATTCCTAACGCTACCTCGCTAAGGCGGGTAAAGACGATTCAGATTTATGAAGAAAGTCATTCCTTTCAGGATGTAGACTTAACCCAAGAACGATGAGATGTAATCCAGTTTAAGGATCCGGTTAGCTGTAATATTATGACTGAACTACACGAACTCAGTCGTAGTAGTGTACAGGAAGAAACTGGCTGGTCTGGTGGAGGTCCCAAAGTTTTATTCTGGACTTTAAGCCAACCTTCCCGAGGGATGAAGGAGGAGAGAGAGTTGGTCTTGTTATATGAGTGTCACCTTATCCAGGGTGCCTGGATGCTAAACAGAGGGAAAGATAATGCTTTTGAGGGAGAAAGTACTTGTTTACGACGACATTCTACCAAAAGACAGAGGTAGCGCATAGCGCTCACCGCAGGAAAATCCAGGTTAACGAAGAACGAGTCGCGTAAGGTAAGTGTTATCAAATGTTATGTGTACGATGTGAAGGATGTATGTTTGTGGACTGAAAGCCAGCATCCCACATTATGATGAGGTAGAAAGAAAAGACAGCTATCTAGGCCAAAGGAATGAAATTTGATAGCCACTGAAGTGTTGGCTTACTGTGCCACCGTTACTGATCCTTTCGATACAAAAAGCGGGCAATACTGACAATGAACCTCCCTGATCAGTGGCTGCTTGCCGCCCACTAGCTACAAGAGAGAGAGAGAGAGAGAGAGAGAGAGAGAGAGAGAGAGAGAGAGAGAGAGAGAGAGAGAGAGAGAGAGAGAGAGATTTTTGTAAGAAAAGATGTGACAAAGTACTAAGCTCGTCTCAAGCCAGTGTCTCCTTTCTGTCTCATAACTCACCTAGAACAATGTGTGCAAGTGTTAGCACGTGTGTGTGTGTGTGGGATGGACAGTGAGGCCACCGGTGAGTGTGTGTTTAGAAGGAATGAGTTGAATGGGTCTGGGAGATCTGAAAGGGCGATGGAAGGGTAAAGAAGATTGAATGGGTAATAGAAGAGAGGCTAGTGAGTATATGGGAGGTGGTTGGTGTGGAGAGGAAGACATGCACTCGAGGAATGTGACCTGCTGCTCCACCGGAAGAGTGAATGAGGGGGTGAGGCATCCTGACCACGACGGATCACCATATATGGCCGCCATATCGCAAGACCTACTTAACCTGAGCAGAATTACTCCAAATTTAAGCAGTTCCTCTGCCACTATATGTGTGGCGTAGTAACATTGGCTCTACTGGGGTAGCAGTCTGACCCTATGTTTAGCATTATGTTTTGACGGGAGCAAGTTAACATGCCACCCCAGCCCACCTGGGTAACGTTTAAATCCAGTTCAGTGTCGTTTCCACCAACCTTGGCAACGTTTGAACCTGTGTCGACCCCATGTTAACTCATCTGGTCACACCTGCCAGCCTCATATGTACAGTTGGTCACCCAGGGACTCCACGATCACGTTGATAACTAAGATCTAAGATGAAGGAGTGAAGAATGAATGACCAAGAGTAAGGAGGGGAAGGAGACGGGAATAAAGAAGGAAAAGAAGGGAGAAACGAAGAAAAAAGAGAAATGGAAGGAAGGAAGGAGGAGGGTGGGGGTGGGGGGGGGGGGGTACTTGGTCGCACCGGCGTAGTGGGCGTCGAAGACCCACACAACCAAACACGGTGAGGCCAGATGGTTGGATGGAGTGGGATATGTATCCCAGTGTGGGCGTTGGGATGCAGGGCAGGGGTAGGGGGCATCTGGATGTTGCGGTGGAGTGGGGGGAGGGCAAGGGGTTTACGCCCCGGGGTTGGTTGGAGAAGGGGTTAGTGTGTTGGGGGTGGGGAGGACAGATGGAGGCGGGGTTGTTCATGGGTGCTGGCTGGGTTGAAGATGGTCCTGTGTTCTAGGGTAGAAATACTCCTAGATTCTAGGGTTCGATGAAGGTAGTCTGGGCTATTGTGAGGTATGTCTACCATCTAGATGGGAGTGGTGGTAGTTTTAGATTTTGTGTCGAAGTGAAGGTACTTCTAGATTATAATGTCTTGTATATTGTATTTCACTTTACTGAAATGTGTTAGTTTCGAGTCTGATGATGATGTAAGCTTGCCGAGGGATACCTAGTGTCAAGGTTGACGTATAACGTGTTACTCGGGTGTTCGGCTACTGTGTTTAAGCGACGAGGCTCAGAATCTAATTGTAATGATACAAACGAAAAATGAAACAAGTTCAGAAACTTTCAGGTGAAAGAAAAGATTTGATAAACAGACTTTGTTCAGAGTTCGTGAACTGAGAAGTTCGTCACAGTTCATCAAGGCCATATGAGTTAGGCATAACATTGCTAACAGCCAATAAGAATACAACCTTGCCTGGTTCGCTACGTTTCCGTCCGCCCCTCCCAACAGATATTGACCCTTCGCTTCAGCCGGACAACACAGACTAGCAGAAGCTGACATCTTTCGTCCCGAAGATGGGAGATGGATCCCGTAATGTTGCAGTATGATCTTATCTCTTAATTGTTGTGAACTTTTGAAATAAATTGAACCTAGGATATATATATATATATATATATATATATATATATATATATATATATATATATATATATATGAAGCTAGGACGCCATTTGGTAAACATGTTTACCAAATGGCGTCCTAGCTTCGTCTCTTCATGTATATCAACTGACTTATATTTCTCTCTTGTGTCTCCCCTGATTGATGATGTGATTATTACACGAAAGTGCAGTTGGGAACTTGTCGTGTTTCATTTTCCCCGTGGACTCATAGGAATATATATATATATATATATATATATATATATATATATATATATATATATATATATATATATATATATATATATATATATATATATGTTATTGGAACAGGCTACGAAGCAGTCAATGTGACTTTGGTACATCTGCATCTGGAGGAGCCTCCTTGAAGAACATAATGGGGTTTGTTATTCAAGGATGCTGTGTCATGTGACTCTCTCTCTCTACATGAGGACCAGGACAAGTTCAACATACCCTTTGCCATACGAACTTACCCACTACATTCTTCGTTGCGTCACCTCCCACTACGTCAGACTTTGCCATCACCTCCAGCCTCACCAAAACCTTCATGACGACTACCACCACATCAGCCAAAATCTGCCTCTTCTTAGCATTCTCTCCCTCACCAACAATGTATGCAACCACCATCACCACCACCATCACCATCTCCCCAACCACCATCGGTCTATGCATTCTTCACCAAACCACTCCTCTACTCCGTTTCCACCATCACTACCACCAGCATCTCCCTCATCAGCCTCTCCAACAGTCATCTCCTTCACTTGTCTCACCAAAACGATATACTTGAGCCACTCCTTAAGTCTGGTCACCACCTTTTATGTCTACGTTACTGGCAGCGACACCCACACTGACCGACCTGTTGCCTGATTCATTGATGTGTGTGTGTGTGTGTGTGTGTGTGTGTTTGTGTGTGTGTGTGTGTGTTGTTATTCTACTTATAACCTAAGAAACTCTTTTATGGGGATTCTGCAGCTTTGAGGCTGCGCTACCGTCTGTAGCAGGGAAATGATGGACTAATGCGTCCTTTGCAGAGAGTTCTTCGACAAGACTATATTCGCGTTTGTCAAATGACGATGATAAAGTCTTGTTCAACTTGAGTTGCTCGTTCGTAGAGTAACTGTGAGCAGTCGGAGTCCCCAGTGAGTAAGAGTCAGTCTACGAGTCAGTTAACGATAACATTTAAGGTGTGTAACCCGTCCACATCAGCCAGCCTGACCTACTTCCTTGCCTCCTTGTAAGGAAAAAGGACCATATTTCGAACCCGCGAGATTTGCAGTCGTGTGGAAAACGTTGTATAATGGACCGGTAGAGTGTGCAGGTGTAGGTGGCAGTGTGTGCAGGTGTAGCTGGTAGTGTGTGCAAGTGTAGGTGGTAGTGTGTGCCGGTGTATGTGGTATTGTGTGCAGGTGTATGTGGTATTGAGTACAGGTGTAGGTGGTAGTGTGTGCAGGTGTAGGAGTGTGTTAGAAGCATGATCAGCTGGCAGCTGGAGCTCGCCTTAGGTCATCATCCTCATTTACCTAAATCCTGCTTGTTATCATTAACCATCAGAGCCCCACAACCCTCTTGATCTCACTAGTAACTCTGGACACGAGGAGAAGCTTTCCTACAAGGGAATCCTCCGTGGATTAATATCACTAATCTTATGGAAATAAAGTTCAGTTTCACCCAGAGTTGATCATGTTTATGGGAGTGATCAGTGATAGTGGGGAGCTTATGTAATGTAAGGACCGGGTGTACACAGGCCACGTCCCCTCTGACGACTTTCACTGAAAATATTTCTCTCGGAACACATGTTCATTAATGATGCGTCTACACCACCACATCTGACGCTATGAAGATGATGGCCCCTCCTGAGCCGTGGCCTACATGGTACCCTGTCCTGGGCCACAGGGCAGGAGGTCGTGCGTGGTAAACATGCTGGGACGCCATCATGCGGGGCCTGACGTCTTGGGCCACTGGGCAAGAGGCCATGATCGGTGGATGACCTGGAGTGTCTTCCACGTGAGGTCACTCGCCCTGGGTTGTAGGGCAAAAACTCATGAATGGCGGACGTGTAGGGGCGACCCCATGTTGGGTTCCTGGGACGATCAGTACTGTCGTCCCCATGTTGGGTGTGAGGTGTCTGGTGGCGAGGTAGGAGGAGGCCACGGGTACTTGAGCGGCCCCATGTGGGGTCTGGTCAGGTCTCGCTGCCCAATATGTTAAGGTGTGGCGGACAGTCACCCCGTCGCCCGGCCCCATCCACTCCCTCCATCCTATCCCTCCTTATGGTGATGGTTTGCTGGTATGGTGATGGTGTACTTGTATGGTTGTGGTATGGTTGTGTGGTTGTAGTGTGGTTGTATGGTGATGGGGTGATGCTATCATAATGATAGCCTCCTGGTGCTGGTGCTGGGATCGAACCCACGCCTCATAAGATCCTATGCGCCAGAAGCATGAATGGGCTCCGCTTTTAGAACAACAGTTATGTGCTGATCGAGGGATACTGAAGCGTCGATTTGTTTATATGTTTATAGATAGACGAGACACACAGACGAAGGGATCATCATGATGCTTCACCTTGCATACACACACACACACACACACACACACACACACACACACACACACACACACACACACACACACATGGTCATAACGCATATAAGAATCTTGGTCCTGGCAAATTTTCTCCATTTGTGTTTAAGATGTATTTAGCAAGCTACTTGGTTTAAGATGTCGCTGGAAAAATGTTATGTACCAAGTGAGTGGAAGAGGATAACCTGTCATATCGAATGACATTAAGTGAAGTGCCACCATCCAGTGACACCACAAGGCCAAGCGTCATACCTGTCTATAAGGGAGGAGACCGGGAGACGCGCTGGACCAGTCTCCTCGACCAGTGTGTTCTGCCAGGCACTGGAGGACATTATCAACGAGAAAGCAGATAACATCTTACACAGGAGAAACTGAGAGACAACACAGTTTCATATGAAGATCTTTATGCATAATGAACCACTCAGATTTCTACGAGAGAGTGAGCTCTGTTTTTAGAGCAAAGAGGAGGCTGGGTGGATCATCTGTATGTAGTCTGCCAGAAAGTATTTGGCGCAATACCACACAGGAGGTTAGTAACGAAGGTGAATCTTCACTCAGGAATAAAGGAAAGACAACTTGGATGGATAGATTAACTATGAGAAGGAGACAAGGACGCATGGCAGGGGAGCCTTCTCGAAATGGACTAAGGTTAACAGTGGCGTGTTGCAGGAGTCTGTCCCCGGGACCATTGCTTTTCTTGATCTATGAGGATGACTTGCCAGAAAGATTATGCTCCTTACCTAAATGTCTGCAGATAACACAAGGGTCATGAGGGACGGGATAAGTAATGAGGACACGACCGAGCGAAAGATGGCCTCATTATGAGTGTTGCTGAGCAGGAAATAAACTTCAGGATTCTGTTTGTTAGAGGGACTTAGGAGTAGACATAGTCCTTAACCTGTCGCCAGTCTTATATGAGGAGAATAATTAAGGAGACAAACTGTTTACTGGAAAACAGAACGGCTTTCAAGTATATGATAAGGAAATATCAAGCTACTCACCGTGTACATAAGGCCAAAACTAGAATATGTTTCACAGGTCTGGTCACCACACCTGAAGAGGTACGTCAAACTTATACAGAAGGATCGCAGGATGGCAGCAAAGATGCGACCAAAAAAGATCTAAGCTACAGGGAGAGGCTGGAGGCTTTAAATCTACTCATTTTAGAAGAGAGGTGACTGAGGGGTGACCTGATCACAATTTTAAGTAAAAGACATTGACGAAGTGAACATTGAACTGTTTTTTGATAGATTTAGGTATAGAGCAACCAGAGGACGTAACGTGAAATTAAGTAAAAAACTTGTAAACAAAGATATAAGGAAATGCTTCTATAAGACTGATGGATGAACGGAACACACTGACTGTGGGCATAGTTGATGCTGACAACATACATAAAGATGTTGTATGATAGTGAATAGTGTTAAAGAGGTGGAGCCCCACGAGCGTAGAACTCTTTCTTCGTGCAGTACAAATAGATAACAAATAGGTTATTACACACACACACACACACACATTTTTATGTACAAGAAAGACCATAGGTATACGTACACCTAAATATAGAAGCTGAGAACTAGAAAAAATAATAGGATGTCAGTTAGTCACTTGGAGTAGGACTGGTCCAGCCTGTCAACACAAGGTTCATTCATGCCCGTCTCGCACCACGAGTCGAGATTGCTTCATAACTGGAGTTCCTTGACGCCTTTTTTGGGCACGTTCTTTTTATAGTCCTGTCTCGTGTCTATCGTAAAGTTCTATACGAAACCACTAATGTGAGGTATTTTCTTATATGTAACTTGTATAAGGGTCACTGCGTAACGTATTAGAATCCTTCTATGAATAAGATTTGCTATGCAAAACCCGAATATGAAGCAAATGAAGGAGTGAAAGAAGCACAGGGCATGACAAGGACCCCGTGGGTGTGAGGCTACCATGATCCTGTACAGTCTCATGACCTAATATCTTGGACACACACACACACACACACACACACACACACACACACACACACACACACACACACACACACACACATTATGTATAGATGTAAATCATGTAAAAGTCAACTGAACCTTCCACTCTGGCAGGAGGCCAGAGTAAAATCTGAACACCGGGAGATTATAGGTTAGTTATTGTAACAATCTGGGAGATTGTAGGTTAGTTATTGTAACAATCTGGGAGATTGTAGGTTAGTTATTGTAACAATCTGGGATCGCAAGTTTCAAGGGAAATATACTTGGTATCACCGACCTTCCGGGGACTAGACTAGGTATCACAGGTATCTACGAGGACTAGACTTGGTATCGTAGATCTCTGGGGGAATAAACAAGCTCACCTGAAAGTTTATGAATGGATTGCTGTGTGTGTTGGTCACCTTGGGTTGGGTGGGGGGGGGGGGGGGACACCTGTTGCCGTCATCAGCCGTGAATGGTTGAGGGAACCACACAGGTGCCCATACATGGTTATGAATGAGCCAGCCACCGTTGAACTAGATTGTGACAAAACTTTGACAGAAAACAAGGAGAGGATTGTGACAACAAGTGAAAGTGTTTGAAGAAAGTGTGAGGGCTTTGGTGAGGGATTAGGAGCGACCACTCCCAAATCAGGATGTGCAGAGAAATTGCTTTGATTTCACCAGTGACATGTACTGTGTACAGCCAGATGAATAATGATAATGTGTGTAGGGACAAAAATAATTAGAAGACGAATTGATTCCTTTGAACTCGACGGTACGATCCTTAAGCGAGACGGTACGATCTTGAAGCAAGACGTTACGATCCCTGAGCGAGACGGTACGATCCATAAGCACGACGGTACGACCCGTAAGCAAGACGGTACGATCCTTGGATGTGATGGCCTGGCATTTAACTTGATCCTCAAGGCCATGATCGAAGGCGAGACCATCTGATGCAAGGGTCGTCCTGTTGTGGTCAAGGGTCGTCCTGTTGTGGTCAAGGGTCATACTGTTCTTGTCAAGGATCTCACTGTTGTGGTAAAGGGTCGTACTGTTGTGGTCAAGGGTCGTCCTGTTGTGGTAAAGGGTCGTACTGTTGTGGTAAAGGGTCGTACTGTTGTGGTCAAGGGTTGTACCCAATTGCTCAAGGGCGGGACCGTCGTTCTCAAAGTGGTTAAGAGACACGTGTCATAGACTTGGGAAAGCATATGGTAACAATAGGAGCGGTCTGTGACCTGGAGAGAGAGAGAGAGAGAGAGAGAGAGAGAGAGAGAGAGAGAGAGAGAGAGAGAGAGAGAGAGAGCACTGACCGGGTGGCCGGGGTAGTCCAGCGGTGGACTCTAAGCAACGATTCCACTCGACCCTTCACACAACCTCCGGTGACTCACGGCCGCCCCGTCTGGCCACATTTCTGTACATATTCACGTACCTCGGTACTTACGGGGGGCCAGGGGGGCTCGGGGAGGAACCAGAGGGTGTAGGGATGGGGTGTAGGGGTGTAGCCGGGTATTGCCAGGGGAAGGACAGGTGCAAACCGTTGAAGGTAAAGGTTCCGGTGAGCAGATGGTTCAGTGTGTGAGTATGTCACCGGAAGGCTGGATGTCTTGCCTCATGCCGCTCCTGGAGGACGTGTATATGTGTGTGTGTGTGTGTGTGTGTGTGTGTGTGTGTGTGTGTGTGTGCTGATGGATCTAATGTCACATGAATAGGCTAGACTGCATATACATATACTGATACGTTTGTGTTCAAATAAATCCTTACTTCTAAGCAATACTTACACTTTCCCATGTGTACAAATCCATGTATCTCTTTTGTAGGTGGCAGTTCATGACAAGCCAGGAACTGCTGGTATGAGAGTCTTCATTATCTAAGTGGACGAATATGAGTGTCCACACAGATCTAGGTGAATCAGATCACCTTCACTCTCTCCCTCTCAGTGGCACAGATGTGACATATTTGAGTCGTGCTCATCCCGTGTTGTCGTGTACCACATACAGTGAAGAACTGCCGTGGGGTGAGAGGGAAAGGTCGTTTGTTATCTTATCTATGATAGGCCCTGACACCCCAGGCCCCTCAGAGTATAGGTTACAGCATGGCTCACATGTGCTCCTTCTTTATTCCGTCTATGTTTAGTTTGAGGTCATAACTGCGAGAAGAAGGGTTGTGGTACAGATGAACGAATGTTGTGTACGATAGGCAAGCAAACCTCTCACTCAGGGAAGTTGAAGGAGTGGTCAAGATGGCATGATATATACTTGATAATGGTGGTGCATAACCATAAGCATTCAACCAATGTTTATTACTGTAATAGAAGAACTTGCTACAGTCAGCCACTATGTTTTCGTGTCTATGGCTCGAGTCATCGACAGAAGTCTCGATAAAGCACAGACGTTAAATGAAGCCCGGAATGAGACTAAGGAATCAAAGAAGCAAAGAGAAAGAATATTAAGGTAGGAATCTTGCCATTTAGAAATCTTCAGGTGGTAGGCGTTAGGAAAGACACGAGAGGGTAAGAAGCTCCTGAACTTAACGATGAATGGAAGAAACAGACAATTGAACGTGTGTTGAACGTACAACTGATCTTTTGTTTACGTCAAACTCTAGGAAAGTTAGGTAAACTGTTTACCTTGATCAAGGCATTGTTTGCGTCCGTGTTGACATGGAGTGTCCAGTAGACACATTGTTTGTATCTTAGCATGGATCTTGATAACGTCTTGGTGTCTACTCCTGTTTTCTCTATCAGTTTGATAACCATCGTTTATGTCAGTCCTTTTTCCAGTGTGGTCTGCATAGTACTTGTCCTTACGTCAAAGAAACGTCGTCGTAATGGCATTGTTTACGTTGCGTCTGCGACAGATGTCAGTGATTGTGGTAGGTCGTCGTAGCGTCAGAGTCGCACAGTAGGGTAGTCCCGCTCCGGCGTTTATGGCACCGTGGTGAAGGGTACCGCCCCGCCAGACCAGGGCCGGATTTTAATGACATGCAATAAGATACACAGGTGATAAGTTATCTTACCCGGGGAGCCTTTGCTGGAGTGAGGCTGTGCACTC
This sequence comes from Panulirus ornatus, assembly GCF_036320965.1. Taxonomy (NCBI): domain Eukaryota; kingdom Metazoa; phylum Arthropoda; class Malacostraca; order Decapoda; family Palinuridae; genus Panulirus; species Panulirus ornatus. Next base: position 10,169,552 of record NC_092275.1, on the reverse strand, counting down.
GACTGTGACACTAGTAGTGATGGTGGTAGTACGTGGTAGATAGGTAGGGAAGAAGGTAAGTCGTTGGTAGGCAGGTACAATGGTAGGTCCTTAACTGTGGTTGGCATGTGGGAGACGTCTTGGATGATAGTGATAGTAGAAGAATGGTGTTTGTGGTAGTAAGGTACATGGAAAGTAGTAGATACAGTGAAGAAGTGACAGGTGGTAGAGAATGGGGTTCAGTACGCGAGACAAACAGGTGCAGTAAACGAAAGGGACCTTTTAATAAGGCCTCATACATGGTCACAAAACATAACATCATCTCGATGAACTAGGGCTCACAAATAGATAGATAGATAGATAGATAGATAGAGAGAGGAGAGAGAGAGAGAGAGAGAGAGAGAGAGAGAGAGAGAGAGAGAGAGAGAGAGAGAGAGAGAGAGAGAGAGAGTTCCTTACTTCAAGGTTGTGACACAAGAGGAGAACTTGAAGGCATTCCTCGAGCTGATCGGTGACCTAGCCTGACCCCTGGGTAACCTGACCTCGTCCCAGGGACCGCTTGCTTCACCTGCACAGCAGCTGACCTTTCCACACGTTTGCTTCCAGTATTCCAGAATCAACCTTAACCCAGATTATACCACAGGTTCACAACGTTAACCCAGATTATACCACAGGTTCACAACGTTAACCCAGATTATACCACAGGTTCACAACGTTAACCCAGATTATACCACAGGTTCACAACGTTAACCCAGATTATACCACAGGTTCACAACGTTAACCCAGATTATACCACAGGTTCACAACGTTAACCCAGATTATACCACAGGTTCACAACGTTAACCCAGATTATACCACAGGTTCACAACGTTAACCCAGATTATACCACAGGTTCACAACGTTAACTTTTTTTTTGTCTTGTAGTTGGTTATCAGTAAGGTCGACTGATGCGCGCGTTTAATGGTTTGGAGAGAGAGAGTATATATATATATATATATATATATATATATATATATATATATATATATATATATATATATATATATATTCAGGGGGATTCTTACGTGTCGATGGTTTCTGAAAGTGTGAGTAGCGAGAGAGGCACATAAGCACGAATTACAGCACAAGGTTTTACTAGGTAAGACTAGGAGTGATGCTGCTCTGTGCGAGTTGCTGCTATTGGTGCAGGGAGATGGTAATGGATAGGTCAGGTGAGTTAAGGTGAGATGAGGTTAGCAGGAGTCCTGTGGTGCTGTTGACGACGAAGGAAGTGCCGCAGACGTACCATATGAGGTGGTTTGCAGCTACAGAGTCTCGTGGAGCTTCTGTAGAAGAGAAAGGCGTGCCGAGTTTCTGCGTTAATGGCTGTTTCTATTTTAGCTCTCTGCTGCAAGAGTGCTTGGCCTCTAGTCTAACCTACTTTTTGAGACAGGCGATGGTGATGTCGCATATAATTCCTGCCAGAGGGGATTTTGCGAGATGAGGCACCATAGAGCCCTGCTAGAAACGTGAACCTTAAGGCACATGATGGGCTGGGTCATTCACCAGCACATGTGGTCTTGGGCAAGTGTGTGCAGCTAGACTTGAGGCAAGTCGACTGCTTGCTTAACACAGGTGGCGGCTGAATTAATGTGCGGCCAGAGCTTGCCACCTTGCTGGTGGTGATAGCTGAGCCACGGTGGTCGAAGACGACGATGGCCACTTGGGAATCATACAGGACCGTTCATTGGTGGGAGGCCAGACGCAGTGGGCCATCTGTGTGTGGCTAAGGTCAAAAGTATCCACCCTCTAAACTCTCTGACTTAAGTGGTAAGCCTAGGTCGCATGAAGTCATGCAAGATTGTTGTTGTCAGTTGCCTAATGCAATAATTTTAGTGGCCAGGTGGGAAGCCTTGGTTTCAGAGGTGCAATTCCTTGAGGAGCATCATAGGAAAAATCTCTGTCTCTCTGTTTGTCTGTCTGTCTGTCTGTCTGTCTCTCTCTCTCTCTCTCTCTCTCTCTCTCTCTCTCTCTCTCTCTCTCTCTCTATATATATATATATATATATATATATATATATATATATATATCTTTTTCGTGTTTGATCGCCTTTTCCTGCGTTAGCGAGATAGCGCCAGGAATAGATCATTTCCATAAGTTTTCCAGCTACAGCTACAGACGTCGAGCTAACTGGACAATAATTTCCTGGCAGCGACATACTACCTTTTCTTGAATATCTGTATTACATTGGCAAACGTCCATTCATCTGGAACTTTTCCATAGCAAGTGACCTACTGAAGAGAGCAGTCAAGGGCTTGACTATTTCATTTTTCGCCTCTTTCATTACCCCTTGGATATAGCTTATCAGGGCTTGTCGTTTTATTTACTTTCCTTCCGTTTATTGATAATATTATGCCTTCAGCTTTTACGTAAATTTGTTGAAGAACGTCTGTTTTAAGTAGTGAAACTGGATCCGGGACATGGGTTGTCTCTGATCGTATATACAGATGCAAAAAAGTCATTTAGAATTTTTGTCACGTCTTCGTTGTCTTGAACAAAGTTACCGTTTTCCGTAATTAATGGAATAACTTACTAAGTAGTAACACTTCCTTTATAACGAAAGTACTCACCATTTCTTATTTTCTCTTTGCAGTGATGATTGTGCATATATATATATATATATATATATATATATATATATATATATATATATATATATATATATATATATCCCTGGGGATAGGGGATTAAGAATACTTCCCACGTATTCCCTGCGTGTCGTAGAAGGCGACTAAAAGGGGAGGGAGCGGGGGGCTGGAAATCCTCCCCTCTCGTTTTTTTTTAATTTTCCAAAAGAAGGAACAGAGAATTGGGCCAGGTGAGGGTATTCCCTCAAAGGCCCAGTCCTCTGTTCTTAATGCTACCTCGCTAACGCGGGAAATGGCGAATAGTTTAAAAGAAAAAAAAAAAAAAGATATATATATATATATATATATATATATTTTTTGCATATGAACACGTAGTTTCATAGAACCTACAAACCTCCCACAGCCACGCTCGAACCCGGGACCCCTGCATGGCAGGCGGGAGCGCTACTGCTACCCTAGTACTCCCGCCTGCCACACAGGGTTCCTGGGCTCGATCCTGGCTGCTGGAGGTTTGTATGAGAGAACGAATGGGAGAACTTTGAAAGAAAATGATATTCCACTTGGTTGTGTGGCTGACCAGGTGGGGGCCAGGTAGTACATCATCAGGAGAGAACAACTATGTGTCAGGAACATCCTGGAGGTAAACTGTCTGCAGCTGACGTAATCTTCTGTAATCATTAAGTGTGAAGAATGTATGGACATGTAAAGGATTAATAGAATAAATCCTAATTGTGAAGCACCATAGATGACATCCAAGAGACACTTTATGGCATTAGGACGGTGTAGGGATTAGGTAGGGATCTGGGTCGTGGTGAGAGATTTACTCGGTTAAGGTTAGGAGCAACTTCAATGTACACTTAGTGTCACAGAAGACTGGAGAAGCACCAGCTGCAGCAACTCTGACCTTAAGATGATCTCACTCCTCATCTGTGTCACTTGTCTCCCTCCACCTTCCCCCTCCCCCTTCCCCTTACACCTTCACTTTCCCCCTCTTACTTCATCTTCCTCTGACCTCCTCACCTTCCCTTTCGCACTTCACTTTCTGACCATTTCACCTTTCCCTTCCCACTTCATCTTTTTTCCCATTTACCTTCCACCTCCTCTTCACCTTCCCCTCCCCCGCTAACCTTCCTCTTCTCCTCACCTTCCCATGATCTCTCTCCTTCGCTTTCCTCCCCTTCATCTTCCTCCTCTTTCCTCACCTTCCACGTCCCTTTCACCTTCCTCTAACCCCGCACACCTTCCCTGACCCCTTCATGAAGCTTGTCTGACACCTCCTCCTCCTCCTCCTCCTGACCTATTCAGTTCTTCCCTCACCTTCACCTTCCCCTGACGCTCCATGTTGGCCACCTACCCCCCCCCCCCTCTCCCCCGAGCCCAGGAAACCTGCCCAAGGATTTGTCGTCCACTGGGGTACAACTGGGCGAGGGTGCGGATGGTGCGGATCGTAAGGGATAAATGAACTAAATTCTCAGTGGTGTGAATGCTCACCAGTTCTGGCTGGTAGTGAGGAAGACACTAGAGCTGTTGGTGGTGCTTGTATGACGTCAGTGGTAGGGCCACTCCCTCCCTTGAAACTGTACCGTTTCACCTCCACCAGGACCCCCTTTCACATGCTTACATCTGCCGTCTGGTACACACCAGGGGCTCGGGTGTCCAGCTCGTCGTCCCTCACAAGATGCCAGGAGTCTGCAGGCACCTGTTGAACACCTGATGATGTCGATTCGGTCATGGCTGCCGCCGCTGGTGTCAAGGCCTTGTGACAGTTGGTGGCCTGATCCATGATGCATGACAGGTCATGCCCTCCGCACGTGACACGTTGTAGTCAGGTTGCGGTGGGTCGAAGGTCAGGGTGATTAGTGGTTAATAATTGGGTCGTTAGTGGCAAATGGTGGTGATGGATGGTACTGATGACAGATGGTAGTGGCAGATAGTACTGGTGACAGGTTGTGGTGGTGACAGATGGTACTGATAATAGGTGGTGGTGGTGGTGATAGATGGTAATGATGATAAGTGGCGATAGTGACAGATGGTACTTATGACAGGTGGTGGTGGAGAAATGGTAGTAATGACAGGTGGTGGTAGGGACAGATGGTACTGATGACAGGTGGTGGTGGAGAAATGGTAGTAATGACAGGTGGTGGTAGGGACAGATGGTAGTGATGACAGGTGGTGGTGGAGACAGATGGTAGTGATGACAGGTGGCGGTAGTGTCAGGTGGTGGTGGTAGTGAGAGCAGAGGGTGGGGTCTCTCTCATAAACCGAGGTGATGCCCACTAACCCTTCTCACCCATTCCCCTCCCCAGTCGTGCTGTGTCGTGAGCACACATCACAGTGTCACCCTAACGATGGATGACACTTGAAATGGCTCTGCAGGAGATATGGATGACGCTAGTCATCTTTCTTAGATGACGCTCTTGTGGCAGTCATGGATGACACTGGTGTGACTTGAAGCTGGCACTCATTAAGTTCTCCTGAGTGACAGCCGTGGCCCTCTTGAGGGACACTCGTGATGGAGGCATGGCACTCCTGGGTGACACTATTGGTTTACCCACTACCATATTCGGGTGTTGCTGGGTGATACCCTGCCCCTGGGTGACACCCTCCTCCCATCCATAGAAGAACCCTCCCAGGTGACACTCACAAAGGTCCTCCTTGATGAAGGACACTCCTGATTGGCACTCTCAAGGCCGTGCCTGGGTGACACTCCCCTGACTTCTGGTATTCCTTGGTAACACTCCTCGACACTCGTGGGTTACATTTAACACACTTGGTTTTCACGTAACACCATTGGTTTACACTGGTGTGGTACTCGTGTTTACAGAATAGATCTCCCAGTATCCCGTATGTGTTTTCGAAACACAAGTTAACATGAACTGAATTTTGACACAATTGTTGCCCTTCTTGCCAGGTTGGCACAGCAGGTGTGGAGGACGAACTGGCGTTACTACAGGTGTGCCATTGGGTCTACATGTGTGGTGGACAATGTGCTATAGGCACTACAGGTGTGGTAGGCGAGGTGCTATAGGCACTTGGGGTGTGCCAGAGGCGTTATTGTTTGATCACCTCAAGCTTGGAAAAGGCAGTCATGGTGCCGGATATTGAGGCTCTCTGAGGGTACTGCGAGGCACTCCGGGTGAATATCAAGTGTTTCCTGAGTAGATGAGACCCTTTCTAGTGGATGAAGCACTTGAGGGGTACTAGGAAGGTAATTCAAGGGTGAGTGAGGCAATTGAAGATTATTAATGTGGTGATTTAATCATGAATGAGGCGCTGTGGGGTTGAGGTGTGCAATTTAGCACTTGAAACAAGTGTCGTCTGAAAAGAAACTTTAGAAACGTGAACATCGAGGTCATAGGTTAATTACCAAACAAGGACGCTTCATCACCCCCCCCCCCCCCACCAACCAACTCCGCCCTCAACGTACCCATTCTGGACCCCAAACTACCTCCCAGTGAAGTATAAGACATCTACACTGACTGTGATTAAGTAACAACCACTTACGTAAACGGTGGCAGGAGAGTGTTGGTGACATACAGGTGCTGGCTGTAAACCCTGGGGACGGTCCTCTAGCGTGAACTGATGGCAGACTTCCCCCAACGACTGTGGCTTGAAAGACGTGATGTGGTGAACTGTGACGCTGTGTTGCTCGTGGTACCGTGGTCACCGCTACTGCTGCTCCTGCTGCTTTTTTTTTTTGGAGGGGGAGGATGTAGATCATAGCTGTGTGAGAAGTAGAGTTGCTGTTGCCTTTGTGTCTGAAACTGATGATGTTGCTGTTGTTGTGTCAGTCTCAGGACTGCTTTGCTGTTGCAGTCGATTTCAGGTGGCAGGACCGCTACTGTTCCCTGTGCTGTTGCTACAGGTGGCGGTAGCGTGACCCCACTTTCACTCGGGGCCTGGCGCACCGCAGCCGGTTCTCTATATATCGCCCCATCACCTCTGGAGAGCGTCGGCGCCTTTGACAGGACAAGAACTTTCTTTGGCGCGGTGAGGAGGTGGGTCCGGTGGCGATTTGTTGACTGTCTTTCCGGGACAGATGGCAACGGCAGGTCCCCTCCCTCTGGCGTGGTGGACGCTGACGTAAACTTTACTAAATCAAGTAATTTGTATATATTGATCACAGATAGATAAGTCAAGACCAGTCCAGTGGAAGAAGAGGTAGATATTAGGGGCTCAGTCTATGACCGAGCTTCCCTGGGTTGGCTTCTCTGGTCCACCAGACTGTTTGATGCATCTGTTTATTTTAATGGGATGGTTAGAGGAGAGGAAGAAGAGTGGGACAGGGGAAGGGATGGTTTGGAAGTGTGTACAATAGTATGGTGTAGGTATTTTATTGCATGTTGGTGATTACCAGGAAACGTGATTTTGGTTCTTCATAACATACCGCCGGCAGACTGGGGATGTGTAGGATTCGTGTTGTATCTTTAGTTTTTTATTCACGAAGCAAAACTAAACAGTGTTCACTGTGTGCATCGATGGACGACTGCAGCTCCCTGAGTGCTTTGAGGCTTCGTGGGAACCAAGGGTGTTGAAGAATAAATCCTCCCTCCATTTTTTCCAAGTCCAGAGAACTTTCATAAGACATTCCGAATGATAACCAGGCGGGAGACCATCACACTGTCTGGTTCCCATAACATCTCTTTCCATCACTGGTTTTACTGGACTGGGCCCCGTCTACCAGTCTGTCATATCAGCAAGGCAAGAGACAATAGTTGTTGCGGGATATTCCTGTGTGTCGTTCTCACGTCTATGCTGTACTAGAGCCTTCACCTGCTCCAGCAGTTCCCATGATTTATACAGTCAGAAGGGCGGCACAGGGCCTTCACGAGCTTTCTAACTCAGCAATTTCTCTGCCTTTATAAGGTATTGTCAACGCACAACAGAACCACACGCGGCACAGAACAAAAAAAAAATGGAAGAAATATATACATATATACATGGTAAGTTACGTGTCAGATTGTCAAGGTATAGTCTCGTATTTGCTTATTAGAGGACAAAAATGAGAGTTATGAGACTTGTGAATGTTACGACACTGTAATGATTTTTTTTTATAAGGAAGCAACACACTATCATAAGACTTGTAAAAGACACCACACTATACAAGACTTGTCAGGCGCACCACACTATATAAAACTCGTGAGGGGCACCACACAATATAGGACCTGTAAGGGGTACCACACTATATAAGACTTGTAAGGGGTACCACACTATATTAAGATTTTCAAGAGGCACCATACAGTAATAAGATTTGTAAGAGACACCACAGTCTCATAGATCTAGTGAGGTGCACCACATCAGTGAGAACACTTCCAGTGGCACACTGAGGCGGGACGCTAGAGTGTGGCAGGAAGTGCCATGCCACAATCCAGTATGGGTTGCAGGAGAGCTGGTTATGTTGTCATGGAGGAAGGATGGGGAATCGGGCAAGAATAAGTGAAGGATGGGGCAAGATTGGTTGAAGGATGGAGCAAGGTTGGGTGAAGGATGGGGGAAGAATGGATGGGGGCTGGTGCAGCAACATTCAGTTCATGGTGGTAGAGCGACTGGTCCTGATTACATCTTGGCCAACCTGTAGGATTTCCTTGTACGGAATATCCTTTGTTTTTCTTGTTTTTTGTTTGTTTTACTGGGGGGGGGGGGGAGCGAGGGTGGAGCAGGGGTGAGGAAGAAGTGGGACAGGAGAGGGTATTTGGTGGTGGTTGTGGTGTGTGTGTGTGTGTGTGTGTGTGTATGTGTGTGTGTGTGTGTGTGTGTGTGTGTGTGTGTGTGTGTGTGTGTGTGTGTGTGTGTGATCTCTTGATGGTACCTTATATAACCGTAATGTACTGTCATTACCAACTTGCACTGTGCAGGGAGGGAGTTTTACACTCATGGAGCCTCATCTCTTGAACGTTTGCCTTACAATCATACAACTTATTGTTCTGTGTATGATGTCTAAGATGGCCATATGCTCACTCGGTTTATCCCATTCATCCTCGACTCATACCGTAAAAGTACTTTATTTACACCCCTCATGACTTCTTCAGTTTCATGTTATGGCCTCTGCTTGTTCTATCCCTTGCTTGTTACGTAGGGCTGTGCACTGTCATTAAGCTGGCTTAAAAACATAATGGCTTTGATCAGGTCACCCCTCACTCGTGTGTGTGTGTGTGTGTGTGGAAAGATGCAATCAAGCCAGGCTAAGCTAAGGTGAGCTGTGTTCTTTGTGTGTAGTGATTGATGAGTTGTGTTTCTAATATGGCTTCCTCCCCCGAACTCTCTCCCCATTTACTGACTCCTCCTCTTCTCCCCCCCCCCCCTCCACTATTGGTATGACACCCACCCTTTAATCCTCTGACATCCGCCACCTGACACCTACTACTCTAAATCACCCGCTTGACACACTCCCTGACCTGACCCCAAACATGGTGATGACGCTTCTCTCTCTCTCTCTCTCTCTCTCTCTCTCTCTCTCTCTCTCTCTCTCTCTCTCTCTCTCTCTCTCTCTCTCTCTCTCTCTCTCTCTCTCTCTTTCACTAAGCGCTGGCCCTGCCTAATGAGAGAGTGGTAATCAGGTTCTATGTTTTTGTTCAAGAATATTTATGTTATTTGAGAGTGAGTTGCTCGTCAGGTGTATCATATACTTTTGTATGTTCTCTCTCTCCCTCCCTCTCTCATCCCTCGTGTTATCATTATAATCATTATAACCCTAAGGACCCCTTGCTTAGGGTTTCTTGCTGCTTCAAGGGTGCGCTACAGTTAGTAGCACGGAAGGGTGGACTCCTTTGGAAATTCTTCGACATCATTGCTCTCAGATGATACCACATGATCAAGGTGACTTTCCGCTTGTGGTGTAACCACATGCAGGTGGAGCGTAGAAGCTCCCCAATATACCAATATATATATATATATATATATATATATATATATATATATATATATATATATATATATATATATATATATATTTTTTTTTTTTTTTTTTTTTTTTTTTTTTGCTTTGTCGCTGTCTCCCGCGTTTGCGAGGTAGCGCAAGGAAACAGACGAAAGAAATGGCCCAACCCACCCCCATACACATGCCTTGATTCAATCCACTGACAGCACGTCAACCCCGGTATACCACATCGCTCCAATTCACTCTATTCTTTGCCCTCCTTTCACCCTCCTGCATGTTCAGGCCCCGATCACACAAAATCTTTTTCACTCCATCTTTCCACCTCCAATTTGGTCTCCCTCTTCTCCTCGTTCCCTCCACCTCCGACACATATATCCTCTTGGTCAATCTTTCCTCACTCATTCTCTCCATGTGACCAAACCATTTCAAAACACCCTCTTCTGCTCTCTCAACCACGCTCTTTTTATTTCCACACATCTCTCTTACCCTTACGTTACTTACTCGATCAAACCACCTCACACCACACATTGTCCTCAAACATCTCATTTCCAGCACATCCATCCTCCTGCACACAACTCTATCCATAGTCCACGCCTCGCAACCATACAACATTGTTGGAACCACTATTCCTTCAAACATACCCATTTTTCTTTCCGAGATAATGTTCTCGACTTCCACACATTCTTCAAGGCTCCCAGAATTTTCGCCCCCTCCCCCACCCTATGATCCACTTCCGCTTCCATGGTTCCATCCGCTGCCAGATCCACTCCCAGATATCTAAAACACTTCACTTCCTCCAGTTTTTCTCCATTCAAACTCACCTCCCAATTGAATTGACCCTCAACCCTACTGTACCTAATAACCTTGCTCTTATTCACATTTACTCTTAACTTTCTTCTTTCACACACTTTACCAAACTCAGTCACCAGCTTCTGCAGTTTCTCACATGAATCAGCCACCAGCGCTGTATCATCAGCGAACAACAACTGACTCACTTCCCAAGCTCTCTCATCCCCAACAGACTTCATACTTGCCCCTCTTTCCAAAACTCTTGCATTCACCTCCCTAACAACCCCATCCATAAACAAATTAAACAACCATGGAGACATCACACACCCCTGCCGCAAACCTACATTCACTGAGAACCAATCACTTTCCTCTCTTCCTACACGTACACATGCCTTACATCCTCGATAAAAACTTTTCACTGCTTCTAACAACTTGCCTCCCACACCATATATTCTTAATACCTTCCACAGAGCATCTCTATCAACTCTATCATATGCCTTCTCCAGATCCATAAATGCTACATACAAATCCATTTGCTTTTCTAAGTATTTCTCACATACATTCTTCAAAGCAAACACCTGATCCACACATCCTCTACCACTTCTGAAACCACACTGCTCTTCCCCAATCTGATGCTCTGTACATGCCTTCACCATCTCAATCAATACCCTCCCATATAATTTGCCAGGAATACTCAACAAACTTATACCTCTGTAATTTGAGCACTCACTCTTATCCCCTTTGCCTTTGTACAATGGCACTATGCACGCATTCCGCCAATCCTCAGGCACCTCACCATGAGTCATACATACATTAAATAACCTTACCAACCAGTCAACAATACAGTCACCCCCTTTTTAAATAAATTCCACTGCAATACCATCCAAACCTGCTGCCTTGCCGGCTTTCATCTTCCGCAGAGCTTTTACTACCTCTTCTCTGTTTACCAACTCATTTTCCCTAACCCTCGCACTTTGCACACCACCTCGACCAAAACACCCTATATCTGCCACTCTATCATCAAACACATTCAACAAACCTTCAAAATACTCACTCCATCTCCTTCTCACATCACCCCTACTTGTTATCACCTCCCCATATATATATATATATATATATGTGTGTGTGTGTGTGTGTGTGTGTGTGTGTAAACCAGGAGAGATAGCTATGAATATAGATATATCAGTAACAACTTGTGGAGACGCAGAAAAATAACTATGGACAGATATGTAAACAAAACCTTTCGGTGAGGGACACCAATATATTAACACAGTAAAACTGACGCCCTGGAGCTGTCCACACTGAAAAGATTGGTACAGAAATGGTAAACCTTTGAGAGAGAGAGAGAGAGAGAGAGAGAGAGAGAGAGAGAGAGAGAGAGAGAGAGAGAGAGACCCCAGGGAGGTTGGACATACACGAAGGTTAAGACAAGCAAGATGGAATCAAGAGAGATGAGCAGGTGACGTGATGATTGGTCATTACCTCAGGTAACTCTCACACCACACGCCCTATATGGGCAGATGAGACGTGTGTTATGGTCGTATCCCCGCTGACTGACGACTGCTGCTGCTGCTGGTGCTCTACCTGCCACACCTGTACTGTGGTTGTTTATCATATAGAACCACAGGAAGTGTCGGCAGTGGTAAGATGGTCAATGTTTGAGCATGAGAGTTGTGAGTGGTACGTGCAGGTGGCAGGGAGGAGGTGCATCGTGTGTAGAGATAACAGAGAAGTAAACAAGAAATGCACAAGTAGAGATCAGTAAAGACACACACAGGAGATGTAAGCAAAAACATATAGTGAGTGGAGAAGACGGGGGTGTAAACATAAACTATAAAAATCAGTAACGAAAATAGAGATGTAAGCTATAAGAAAAACGTAGTTGATAAAGAAAATGGAGATGTAAGCTATAAGAAAAACGTAGCTGATAAAGAAAATGGAGATGTAAGCTATAAGAAAAACGTAGCTGATAAAGAAAATGGAGATGTAAGCTATAAGAAAAACGTAGCTGATAAAGAAAATGATGTAAAGAAAAATGTTTACAATAGATATGCAGATTATCTCATCGCTTGTCTACCTTTCTTCTCTTACCACATTAATCTGTGCTTCTGGCCTCTTCTGCTGCCACAAACATCCTCGATAACACCCATTAATTTAATGTTGTCTGAAGTCCTTAGTGTTCTTCTTCAGACTATTAATCATAAAAGGGAAAACATTCAAGTATTGGAAGATTTTATTCTTTTCTAATATATTTTCTCTTATAATTATTTGCATCAAATTCCTTTTAGTAACGCCGGTCAAAACTCCAGGAACCACCTCAAGTAACATTATTACCAGGTCAGAAAATCCCGATAAAACTTGACAAAACGATTAGATAAAGTTATTGTTGCTGGCTGTGAGTAGTTCGCGGGCCTGTCCGGGTTCGAGTCCTGAGCTGGGCAGTCGTCCCGCATCCAACCCACCTGTTCATTTTCCCCTTGCGGTTGGTCGATAAATGGGTTCTTTGTCAATAAAACTAACAGGTAAATCTAATAAAAGAACTAAATCACACTATGATATTAAACCAAATGAAAATAAGCCGAGGCAGCAAAACTAAATCATATATTTATAATTTTTGATTCTTCTAATGATATGTATTGGTGTCAGCACTCATCATATGTTTACCCCAGTAAAGGGTTTTTGTTTTCATTAGAGCTGTACTTATATGTATGATGTTGCTGGCAGAAGGTTAAGGTCTGATGATGAAACCTGATATCTCGTGATATTTAAGACAACATGAGTCTGGAAGGATTTGCTCAAGCTGATAGATTCCAGATTACATTCTCTCTCTCTCTCTCTCTCTCTCTCTCTCTCTCTCTCTCTCTCTCTCTCTCTCTCTCTCTCTCTGATTGATTTGTGCTGGTGCCTCGGGCAAATTTATTGTCCACCTCATACTCATCCTACAAGAAGTGAAACTCTGAGACTGTAAAATTGGAGATAAAATTACTCGGTTATTTGGTCGTTGCGGCTGATTAAATGGTTGAGCCACACTATACTGGTCCTGAAGCCTCTCACATTGGACGACACGAGTGTTGAGCCCGTCATAATTCCTTGCAGTATACCAAGATTATATATATATATATATATATATATATATATATATATATATATATATATATATATATATATATATATATGTGTGTGTGTGTGTGTGTGTGTGTGTGTATGTATGTATATATGAATTTTATCAACGCATTTTTTCTGTCCATGCATCACTGTATGTTTCACGGAGACAATGCGCCTCATCACGTACAAACAATTCATAAAGTTTTTTGAAATCCCAACACCACCACACCAGTCCTGCCTCTCTGGTGTCATTCTTGTCTATCCTGATTCATACGTAGATATGGAAAATATATTTCAGTGGTCCGGCTTCATGCGCCCCGCCATTGCCTGCATCACTCCAGAATGGAATCGGGTCCGACTGCATTCGTCGTCGGCCTTACAGACCTAAAATGATGGAAGAGAATTACATCCCTTTTCCACGAATTCTCAAGAGTCATTTTAAGTTTTACGATCGGACGAAAATTATGAGGAGAGGATTCTCTTGTTTTGTGGCCGTGTGGAGACGTGGAGGGATTTACCTGGTGTTCCAGCAGCTGGGATGTCCCGGATGGTCCCGTACAAAACACTGGGGTGTGTTGTGACGTCGTTCACCTGCGGGTAACTGTATCGTAGTGATCAGTAAACTTAAACATCTGGTGTATTACTTTATATTTTTACAATGTTGTACGTAGCGAGGGGAATTTTGGTCTGACGGCTGGATAATGACACACTTCAGAATCTTGGATACATTCCTTGAATGATGACGTCTGAAAAGAAAAGAAAAAGAAACATATAATTCGGAACTGACCCAGTGTCGCAGTGAAATAGATAAACATTTGTGATAAAGAATGTCACTTGTTAAGCATTAGAACTGTGTATTTGTTAGATGACGTGTTTTCTCTGTGCATCATTTGCATTTTTTCATCCATTTATCACTACAGTGTTTACCTCCCTAGCTTCACTGTTTCGTCAGAATATGTTGCTATATTTCATCTGCCATAATACTTGTGATATCCTCTCGTCTTGGCGGGAAAAAGCACGAGTCTAGCAGCCAGGAGTATTGATTATCACGTGAACAGAACATAAGGGTTCAACTCTGGTGTGGGTGATGACCATGTTGCCTACACACGGGGGAAAGTCATGTTTTTGTGGTAAACAAATGCCAATGTAGCACTGTCGTACGTGTTGACGCCTTACTGTCAACACAATTTGCTTGTAAAAACGCCAGTGCACAGCGGCCATCCTAGTCAGTCGGTTTTTAGCAAGAGTACGGCAGGTGTGTGTGTGTGTGTGTGTGTGTGTGGAAGAGTACGGCAGCTGAGTGTGTTTGTGTGTGTGTGTGTGTGTGTGTGTGTGTGCAGCGCACGGGGAGGAAGTTCTACATTCTTGGGACACATCTCTTGTGTTATGAATTCCTTCCGAATACTTCACATTATAACCTTTTATTGCGAAAACATAAAATTCCCGGGAGTGTTGTTTGGACGGTTGTGATTTCCGGGAAACAACCCTTGCATGAAGTTGATGTTTGGTACACAATTCAGGAATGAATCTGTTGTTCAGGAGACGGAGTTACTGAATGATTCTGCTGCCCAGGAAACCATCATTGGATGAATCTTCCCCGGGAAGCTAACCATGAATGAATCTGGTGTCGAGGACACTAGCATGAGGTGAATCTGGTGCCCAGGAAACAGTCGTGAAATAAATCTAGATCCTAATAAATGATCCTTGAGCTTGGTCAGTGTCCATGAAGCAAGCCTGGGATGAATCTGGAGCCCAAACACCGGTGACTCTGGTGTCCACCCAGTAAACTGCCATCACACACCAGTGCAATACATCGTTGCTCAGCTGGTGCTCTGAAGGGACTTGTAAGCAGTAGGCATCGCTCTCGAGGTGAAGTATGACCCAGACGTTGCATACATGTTATCAGGTCGTCTTATCTCGCTGTGTCGTTAATGGACAAACCTGTCTGTCAGTTTAGATAATAATGATTGTACGCATGATTTTATGTCGGTCGTCAAATCTCATTCCGCCTCTTTTTTTGGTAAGGTAGAAGCAATACAGCGAGGGCAATCTGTCTATCGTGAGAGAGAGAGAGAGAGAGAGAGAGAGAGAGAGAGAGAGAGAGAGAGAGAGAGAGAGAGAGAGATTAATAGGTCATCAGTGTTAAGGTTAATCATCTTCAGGGGCATTTCGTAATGACCTGGGTCAAGGGTCGCTGACTTTGACATCATGACTGAGTCTTCTGGGAACTGGTTGTTGTAAATGATGTCATCCTCATAATTTACAGAGGTCGTGTTTACATTAGTCATGAACGCTTGTGTACGTGATCTGTTCTTCTGTCCTCAGTAATAAATTTTCTTGATAACGTATGGCCTTCATTTACACACGTTCTTTTTTTTTATACGTGTACTTCATTTACACGTTGTTAGTTGTGTGTATTCTATATAAGTTCTGTATTTACACATTATATTTTACATGCATATATGTATTTACACGTTCTTGGTTAACACTTCTTTATTCTTCATTCTTTATTTACACATGAACTTCATTTACATATGATCTGTATTTACACATAGTCTTTATTTCTACGTGATTCAAGTGATCATACTTTTGTATTCCTTTATAAAGGTAATGTTCATGATCATTATAATGTTCATTATAATGTTCATGTCATTATAATGTTCATGGTCATTATAAAGGTAATGTTCATATGGTCATCTTCCAAATAAAGATGTTTACAGTGTTGAGGTTTTGGTGAATCTTGCATGATGAGTAATACATGTGGGATCCTGTGAGTGTTTACACAGGTGTTTACATAGTTTCTACGTTGTGTCTACATCATTACCAGTACTGTTGACTGTTTATTTTTCCAATGATGGTTTATACGGATATTTTCTTCGAGTCATGTTTGTGGCTGTTTACATATATCATTTCTTTATCTTCATCACTGTTTTTGCTCTGACTTTAAATCTGATTGTGAACGGTTTAAAGGACCCAGAGACGGTGATCTAGGAAAGCTGGTGACTGCTCTACTCCTAGGAAGGAGGAGGAAGTGAGGGACAAGGGTTCCTTTCTCATTCATGAGGTGAAAGGGTTATGTACTCATAACCATCACTGTATCCATACCCAAGTGTGTGTAACAACCTATGTATACTTCACGGGGGGGGGGGGGGTGGGGGGGGGGGCACTCTGAGGACCCACATCTTGAACTTCCTGTGTTACCGTACAGCAGGTAACACATCTGCATGCTATCCTTCACACTTCATTATTCAGTATATTCCAGTCACCTACAACTCTTATTCCATATAACTATTTCCCTACAGTTTTTATAAAAACTTTTGCTTAATCTTATGATGTTATAACTTCTGGTTATTCTCTCACTCCATCATTCCAAGAATGTTCACAGCTGACGTTATCAAACTGATTTAAGAACTTCAAATTTGTGATGATCAGGTTGCTCCTTTGTCTTTTCTCTACCTTAGTAGACAGATTTAAGGCCTCCAACCAATCCTTGTACTCTTAATTCTGGTACCATCTTGTTGCACTCCTCTGGACCCTCTCCATTAGCTCTTGTCCTTCTTTATGTGCGTTGACCAAACTAAGGAAGCATATTCCAGTCTTGGCCTTATGCAGGACACGAGCAGCGGGCTAGCAGACAGTATATCTCCTTAAGGATTTTTCTTCGGTGGCTCTGTAGCGACAGGTAAGGCACAGTATCAACTCCCACGTCCCTATCACAATCACATTCCTGCAGCTTCTTCTCTTAAGCATGATATTCATATGGAGGCCTTCTATCACTCTGTGTGTGTGTGTGTGGTGTGTATCACCTGTATGTAGCTAGGGTCTTTGTGAAGACACTGAAATCCTTATGTATCCGAGACATCAGAGCGTATTCATGGGTGCCTTTACATAGACTAAGCGTATGTATATATGTATGTATAATCACCTGTATGTATCCGTAGTCAGCTGGATGTTAACTTGCCACCTGGGTGTACTTGGCCAACACATAGGTGTAAGCAAGCCAGTAGGTATATTCTAGCCAGTGGGTGTACCCTGGTCACCTGGTTGTAAGCTGACCACCTGGGTGTAGCCTGGCTAGCAAGTGTACCCGGCACTTTTGCCACCTGGGTGTATCCTGTCCTCCCTGGTGTACCCTTGCTACATGGACATACCATGGGGTATCCATGTGTACCTGTGGGCCATCTGTTTATATCAGCATCCATCTTGGTGTATCTGGTGGCTTTATTGTTTACATGAGGGTTCCCAGGAAAAGGGGTCCATAATGAAAATAATAATGTAAAAATGCACACCTAATTATATATATATATTTTTCTTCTTTCGTACTATTCGCCATTTCCCGCGATAGTGAGGTAGCATTAAGAACAGAGGACTGAGCCTTTGAGGGAATATCCTCACCTGGCCCCCTTCTCTGTTCCTTCTTTTGGAAAATTGAAAAAAATGAGAGGGGAGGATTTCCAGCCACCCGCTCCCTCCCCTTTTAGTCGCCTTCTACGACACGCAGGGAATACGTGGGAAGCATTCTTTCTCCCCTATCCCCAGGGATAATATATATATATATATATATATATATATATATATATATTTATATATATATATATATATATATATATATATATATATATATATATATATATAGATAGATAGATAGATATGTGTGTCGCTGTTTCCCGCGTCAGCGAGGCAGCGCCAGGAAACAGACGAAGAATGGCCCATCCACTCATTTTCATTTTCCCCGTGGACTCATAGGAACACACACACACACACACACACACACACACACATATATATATATATATATATATATATATATATATATATATATATATATATATATATATATATATATATACATGTACATATTTATACTTGCTTGCCTTCATCCATTCCTGGCGCAGTTCCACCTCACAGGAAACAGCATCGCTATCCCCTGCTTCAACGAGGTAGTGCAAGGAAAACAGACAACAAAGGTCACATTCGTTCGCACTCAGTCTCTAGCTGTTATGTGTAAAACACCGAAACCACAGCTCCCTATCCACATCCAGACCCCACAGACCTTTCTATGATTTACCCCAGACGTTTCACATGCCTTGGTGCAATCCATTGACAGCACGTCGACCCCGGTATACCACATAGTTCCAATTCACTCTATTCCTTGCACGCCTCTCATCCTCTTGTATGTTCAGGCCCCGATTGCTCAAAAACATGTTTCACTACATCCTTCCACCTCCAATTTGGTCTCCCGCTTCTCCTTGTTCCTTCAACCTCCCACATATATATCATCTTTGTCAACTTTACTTCACTCATTCTCTCCATATGTCCAAACTTCAGCACGCCTTCCTCTGCTCTCTCTCTAATGTGTGTGTGTATATATATATATATATATATATATATATATATATATATATATATATATATATATATATATATATATATATATATTCTTTTTTTTTCATTATACTTAATCGCTGTTTCCCGCGTCAGCGAGGTAGCACAAGGAAACAGACGAAGAATGGCCCAACCACTAATACACACACTCACACACACACACACACACACACACACACACACACACACATATATATATATATATATATATATATATATATATATATATATATATATATATATATATATATATATATATATATATAATATATACACACATACATACATACATAAACGCCCATACACGCACATATGCATACATATACGTTTCAGTGTATACATACATAGACATATACATATTCCTATCGCCACCGCGCCACACAAGAAACAGCATCCCCCACCTCCTCCGCCTCTTCCAGTCAACGGGACATTTAGCAGTGCACTTTGATCCTAATATATCGTGCGGGGTTAGAGACAGTCCCATAAGACCGATATATCTTGCGGGGTTAGAGACAGTCCCATAAGACCAATATCAGGGAAATAAAGATAAATGTTATCACCAGTTCCAAGGGACTTTCTAAGCGATGGCAGATGTTGATCGGATCTTCTTGTGTTGATCATGTACTGACAGATGTTTGTGTTGGGATTTGTAGGCTAAACTGTGGCAACAGGTCACTAACCCCACATCCTTCGACCCCGATGACCTTAGCTAACCCACTACCTTTTGCAAATATTTTGACCACAAGAGTTACAGAGGAAGACCAACACATGAAGACATACATAACCCAGCTCTCTCCTTCACCCCAAGAAAGAAAGAAAAAAAACTTTCGCGAAGACTTTGTCCTGTGCTCATAATAAAACGGGTCATATAACACAAATAAATAATGTCTTGATGAAATTTGTGGAAGTATATAGCAACGTACAGGCAATAATGAGATACAAAGAAATATATATTTTACGTGTTTTGGCACGTTCCCGAGGGGAGGTGAGTTCTGAAGAATGTTACCCAGGAATGCGTAGGAAAAGTGCTGACCTTTAAGTCAAGCGTGTTAAGGTTGTGGTTTACGTTTGTCATCCCCAGTTGGTTACCTTAACCCATGAGTCATGAGCTTGGTTGTCTAGGCTTCCTTTTGAGAGCAGGAGAGGTATTAGGACACGTTCAAGAAACTAATCCCATTGATTAACCTTTTCAAGTTGAATGATAAATACTATGTTCTTTATCTTCACTGATACGTCTTCTGAACTCTTCTTTGATCTAGATAAGAGTTAGCCTACGTACACACACGATATCAAGTGTTTCACTTGTATCGATCTTGTATCGATGGGAAAGATGCATAAACTGAGTATTTATATTAATGAATGAGAGAAACACCTGATGCACCTAACACCCTCTCGATGAACCACTTTGAACACATTCTGGTTGAACCACCATCAAGCATTAGAGTGCATCATGGAGGTAAAAGTGTACAAGTCTATATCAAAGCTGGCATGCAGATTGTGCTCTGCGTCCTGAGTGTGCAGCTGTGCCTTTCACCTCTGTCTGACCTTTGACCTGCGCACACCTCACATGTGACCTGCGCAACCGCACTGCCAGAGGTTCCCTGCTATGGAGCCGAGCGGTAGAAAGATTTTATGCTAATTAACCCCATCACTTGATTGGCTTTAAGGTTAGTGCCAGGTAATTTTGTTGTGGTGGTAACTGGAAAGTTGTTGTAAAGAACTGAGAGCTGTAGTTTGTGTCAGTTAACTGTAAAAATATGAAACAGATGTTGCGGGGGTAATGGTGCTGAGGGGGGATAGTGAAGGCTCTAATAACCAGATAGTGTTTGTGCACTTACCTTGTGTACCCTCCAGGCCACCAGTTGTTAGAGCCACCATTTTTCTGACAGGATGTTTCTGTCACTTGATCTCGTTAGGTGTTTGTTACACCTTTCTCTCGTACCACCTGTTGTTTGTGAGCCCTGTGTCATATGTTGTTGGTTTCATCTTCACCCTGTCACCTGATGTTTGCATGATCTTTATCATGATCCTGTGTTGTTTCCTGAGTGTGAAGGGGAGTTACAAATGGTTGTAGGTGTTTTTTTATGATGTGAAAGCATAAGTGATTGAAGGTAAATGAGAGTAAAAGTAAAGTAAAGGTGTTTGACTGGAAATAAAGTATAGATTCTTCAGAGCCTTATAGAATGAAAGAAGAAAGTTTAGTAAATTGTGTATAGATATGGGGGGGGGGGGAATTGGTTACACAATTTAAGTATTTGGGAGCTATCTTGAGTAGGTTTGGTGATATGGAAGGGGATAAGTGAGAAAGCAGTACAAGATAGAAGAGTAACTTGGTACCTTAATAGAATGATGATGGCTAGAGGTGTAAGGATGGAAGTGAAGAAAGGATTAAGGGCAGTGCAGAGGGAATGAACTGTGGAGTTGTACAGTGGACAAAATGTAAAAATTTGAGGTGGTTTTGACATGTATAAAGGATGCAAGTCAGAAAGTTTACAAGGAGAATGTTTGACAGTATGATTCGAGTTCTTGGTGTGACAGTTAGACCACGTGTGATATGGGAAAATAGAGTGGAAAAGAACTGGAGAGAAATGGTGGAGGAGTGTGTGGCATGGTGTAATCAATGGAGGGATGTAAAGCCAGGGATAAGTGGAAACTCTTTTACCCTGGCCACACTCCTGATGGGAGTTCCTGGAGGGAATGGGAGTCAGAGATTTACGTAGGTAGACACAGAGATATTACTTACTGTATTAAGGCTTCCTCTTAAATCTGGTGTTTGCATCACTACAACCTGCCGACTGTTGTATGCTGAGCCTTTCTCTTGCAATGTGTTCATTTTATCACTTATACCCCAATTTCCAGTTTTTGTTTTGACATTTCACAGCCAACTGTTGTTTGTGCAACATATCACCACTGTTTCCTTATGTCTGTACCACCTTCCTCTACTTCTGTATTTTTTGTGGCTCCCTGTGCAAGTTTTTATGACATAATTTATGACAGCCCCTCACTTGCTACATAACTGAATAGCCTTCCACCTACTTCCTGTCATTGTTAACTGACTTTTGTACCATCTCCTGTCATAATGTTATGCTTGAAGCTTTTCTTCTTTGCTACCTGCTGTTTCTTCCCATATTAATATATTTTTGTTTCAAGCTCTACCTTTTCATCTTTTGATTATACATACATTGCCACCTATTGTTGTGTGAAATCCCTCACCATCTGTTGTGTGAGCATCCCATTGCCACCTATTATGTGATACCTTTCCTTTATTACCTGTTTATTGCACTTCCCCATGCCATCTGTTGTTTATGGTATCTCCCCTCTCTACCATCTGCTGTTAGCATTACTTTCCTTGTACCACCTGATTATGATACCTCCCCTTCATACCATCTGCTGTTAGCATTACTTTCTTCATATCATCTGTTGTTTGTGATATGACCTTATGCCATCTGTTGCTTGAACTGTCTCCCTCCTGACACCTGATGATCATGTGTGTGTGTCATATTAATCCCCAATATTCCAGTAAGTCGATTAATGTTTCTCACTACATTCCGTTTATCTCACCATAAACATTATATAAATGAAAGTAGACTGTTTGAGTGATATCACAACACATACAAATGGTGAAAGCCAAATGGCCTTCAGCCAAATGTTTGCTTATTGTTATCTCATTCATGGGTCAGGGAACGTCATTATAGCAATCATATTCCCCCAACATCATCTTCCATATTAATACACACTTATTCATAAAAATACTCAGTATACATCGATGAGATACTTATTATAAACTAGCAGTTACCAAGGTACTTGGATGTAAGAGAGTATACTGGTGTGACATAACATTGATGCTTCATTGGTATGACTCTTCTTTCTATTTAAAAATTTTGGTGATATTGGTTATCTCTTAAAGACATTCACATAAAATCTTCCATTCCACTCGAGCTCTAGAGGAGGCAGCATAAATAGATTTCTTTAAATTTGTCCTTGTGCCAAGACAATGATTAAATGGTGTTTTTGTGTTTTTCAAATGTGCAATTCTTCTGAAACTGCACATTATCAAACAGAGACATGATTACTGCAGATTTTAATATTATATATCAAAAGGGCTGCATGATGAAACATTTGGAAAGCACTTACTTTTTCATCTGGAAAATCTTTAAATTTCAGCAATCCTCTGTTTATAGAATTTTTCTAAATTTGTTTCTGTTCTTTTCAGGTTGTGGACTGTCTCTATGCATTAGGTGGACTTGTGAGTACCTTACTCTCTTATTCTTGATGTTTAAGTCAATTTATTACTTAGGATAGTTGTTTTTTACTGGAATTCTTGGAAAAGTATCAAGAAGCAGACTACTCTGATAGATATCATATGGAGCTGTTTCATCATTGTAGGTAATCTTAGAGGCTTTAAATGGCAAGTTAGCATTTCATCAAATGTTGTTATAAGGCTGTCACATACTCTCTTTTAATTTTTACTCAGAGGAGCAGCTCCACTCACCCAGCTAGTAAGTCTGTTAAGTAAATTAGCTTTTTGCATGGCAGTAGATAATTTATCAAGTGGTTAGACAATACAGTAGCGGCCTTAAGAGCACATTACTTACTTGGACCAACATAAGGTAACTCCCTTTCTTTGTAAGATCAAGATAAAATGGATACTGGGAGACTGAAGCTTCAGTAATAGGCCTTCAGATATGCTTATGGGGAGTAGGTAAAACAAATAACTACAGGAACTGAGATTTTTATTTTGCAGGTATGAATTTTTAGAATGTTGCTGTAAGGTTTGGAACCATATAAAACTATCACAGGATCTTTCCTTTGTCTCCTTTACATGCTGAGGTTTTACTGTAGGACTGTGATCATAAGGAACATCAATGATTCTGGGAAACTCTAGCAAGTTACTCAAAACAATAATTAGGGATAAGAACATGAAAGTTTCAGAAGGTAATAACCCAATAGTGACACGACGTACCTACCCATGTATAATGGTACCCATACAACTAATGTAACAGAATTCCTTAGTCATACAGTGTACTGGAATTCCAAAATACTCTTACTTGTTATATATTTAGACTTGGAAAGTTTTCAACGAGGTGCCACATAAAAGATTCTTAAGTAGAATTAAAGTTTATGGCATAGGAAACAATGTTTGATATTGAGTAGGGAAACACCCAACTGGCTTAATGTTACAAAATTGGGTACCACAAGGCTCTATCCTAGGGACCCATACCTTTTACTATCTATATTAATGATCTAGAGACAGATTTCATCAGTAAAATGTCAAAATTTGCCAATGAAACAAAATTAGAAAAAAAATCATGTGACAGAAAGACTGCCTAAAGACTCAAAAATGATTTGAGCATTTTGATGAAGTGGTCTGAATTATGGCCAGTGGACTTCAATATAAAACAAATGTCACATAATGCATTTTATCAATTAAAAATCAGCATTATTTGCTTAATAAGCCATTATCATAGGTAAGAGAAGAAAAATATCTTGGAATGATTATCAGTAATAGCTTGAAATATAAAAAAGAATGCCTAGCTAGATGTAATTAAGGCATCATAATGCTATGTTTCACAGCTATAAACATTATTATCATTTTTACTTTATAATCCCAGGATCCTTTTCATGGAAGGGGTTCCTGCAGCTTCAAGGCTGTGTTACTTCCATTAGCAGAGATATGAGAAACCCCCCTGGGTTGAAAAGTTCCTCTATGAAATTATACTTCCTTTTGTCGGTGGACAATGATCCAGCCTCGCTGAGGGGGACTTTTCCTATGTGGTATAACCACCAGCAGGCAGAATCTGGTAACACATTAACCATAAAACAAAGGATACATTATTCATTCTTTTTACTGCCCTGGTATGACCTTACTTGCACTACACTGATCAGTTCTGATTACCAGACTCAATCAAAGATAAAGAAAGACCAGAATGAATGCAATAAAAGTAACATAGCTAATTCTATTAGTTAGACATAAACTTTTTGAAGACTCATGAGTAGAATACTGCTGTGTACTAACATCACCTTTCCAAGTGGATGAAATTCAAGCATTAGAAAGTGAACAAAGAATCTTTCACAGCCTGTATGGATGGAGTAAAGCAAATGGACTACTGGGAGTGAGCGAACCCATAAGGATGTACTCTCTAGAATGCTCATGGAAAATTGTAGAAGCCATTGTCTTCAAACTACAATCAAAAATGATTCATTATTGGCAAAATAGGCATGGCAGACCATGTAAAAATATTACCCCATAATAAAACGGGTTGATATGCTGAACTTAAAAATTTCCTGGAATGTCCACAGGGAAAGACTTCATCTTGCCATCAGAAACACAGATGCATAGTGGAGAAATTCACAAAGGCCCTAAATAAATTTTTGCATATTGTACTAAACTAGTGAGGCTGTGGTAATCATATGGAACTTTGGCAAGAGCTTCCAACATGTTGGTAGACTGATGACCCATCCCACGAGCCTGGACTTAGCCCAAGCTTTGGGATTCAAAGAACTACGAAGACAGTGCTGGTAATATCAGGTATCCTGTTTCTGCCACAGATAAGTACATGATCTCGGTACACACTATACTACTGTACTACTGATCAACCGCAAGTAACCTTATAATGATCCATCAGGTCCCCTGTTATCTGTCCTTCTCAGGTATTCATGTATTTTCACATACAGAATTTTGCTCTTCAGTTAGGAACCATATGAAACTCTGATATGATTTTTGCCCCATCTCTTTTACATGCCCAGGCAGTATTGTAGGTTTGTGGTCATAAAGCACATGCCAATGACTCTGGCATATCTCTGTTGGTACTTGTTCATGCCTATATGTTTAACACAATATGAATGGGACCCCCATTCTTTGTCTTGATGTGACCCTGAAACTAGATACCTTTTAGAGATATTGTGTAGCCTTTTATTATAAAAACTAACTCAGTACCTTCTAACTTAGAGTGAATTGCTACTAATGAACAAATTCATGGAATCCTAGTGATATTGATCACAACAGCATATCAAAAATTATTGCCTAGTTCACCCTGTACTTTTGCTTTTTCTCTCTACAGTATATTTATAATAAATTTGCAAATCCTAAGTGCTTTTTTCTCTATTGTTTTAAGATTTCAGTCACCCTCTGAGAAATTAAAGAGTTTGTATCCTAAAGTTCTTTCATATTCAGGTTGATGTTTTGAGTGACCCATGAATGTATCACTGAAAAGAAGAAAACAAGGTTTACATGATATATGAACAAACTTTTACTGGCTAACAAAAAAAACTTTCAGAGTGATATGAAAGACAGTTACTTAACTCGGTCTGAAATCTAGCCCATCCAGTACTGTCATACAAAGACACTTAATGCTCAAGTTCACAATGTCATCTGGAGGCAGCACCCATGCAGGCAGTGATATCATATGACTTGATTCCTTACACACACCAGATTGTTAGCTTTGTTTTTGTTCTTACACTGAACATGCATTATTTGCCCCATCTGTTTTCATGTTAGTTTTAGTGTACTGTATATCATTACCAAGAGCAGAACCACCTCTGGTCAAAGTCCTTGAAAAGAGGATTTTGTTCAAAAGTGTGGATTCAAAAACTAGTTTAGGTGTTTCAGAAGGAGTTTATAAAAAGCTAATGAACTTTTTATAATTGCCCCTGAACTTAGAGAATTGTAAGTATAAGAAACAAACATGCATTTTACACTCAAATTAGTATTTCTATTTTTTTTATTCATAAAGCATATTATCTATCCAATCCTCCTCTTTGCAGGCCCAGAAAAATAGTTTTGATGGACCAGTGATTGGTGTTAAGGTTGCTAAGGAAAACAAGAGGAATTTCTCAGAGGAGAAGCTAAAGGAATCACATAAGATAATTGGACTACAGTATGGCAGCAACAAGGGTGCATCACAGGCGGGTATGACAGCATATGGTACTGGAAGGCAGATAATTCCAGGAGGTTAGTGCTGTAGCTTATGGTCAAGCTTTAGATTTATAAGGTACAGTATCTGTTTGTCTTAATCTATGTTTCATCCAATTCAATTTTTCTCCTTCCCTTGAATTTAATGGCTCCTCTCAAAGGAGCCATTAAATTTTGTGAGGAGCGTGAAGTAAAACTAGATGGAATGAAGAAAGTTATGAGAAAGTGTATGAGAGATTTGGTAAGAAAGGGACTGCAAAGGGAATGAATTGTGAAGTGGTTAATAGGTGGAGCATAATACATTGAGGTAGGTTGGGCATATAGAAAGAATGCAATACATGGAGTTTATACGAAAAGTGTGTGATAGTAAAATTAAAGGGGTTAGTGTGAGAGGAAGACCATATGTGACATGGGAAAATAGAGAGGAAGAGTACAGGAGGGATAGAAAAGGTGGAAGAATGCCCTAAGTGGTGTGAGGGAGGCATATATGGAGAAGGATTAGTGGAAACTCTTTTGCTGTGGCCACCTTCGTGATGGAAGTTCCCAGAGGGAATGGGCATGAGGGATATAGACAGACAGAAGCTTAATTGCACTAATTTTTTTTCATGACATTTGTCATAGTTGTATTGTTTTGCTGTTCTGTAAAATAACATTTACAGTATATTCCACTAAGATGATCTCAAAGCTATTGCTTAACAATTCAGGAAATTGGACAGCAAAGTCTGTCATCTTGCTTAAAATCCTTTCATGAATAAATATTTGTAAGTGATATTCTGTGGACAGCAACTTTATTAATTTTACAAGAAACATATATTTTTATTATTTTAATCAACATATGCATATATACTTGTACCTCCAGAAGATACCTTTTCTTTAGTGATGATTTATAGGGTTGAAAATACTAGTGAAGAGAAAGTAATATTAAATTCAGACAACTGCAGTGCATGTACTAGATGATTGTGATATGACAGAATTTATGTACAAATAAATCAGAGAATAATATGAAGATATGACCTCTACACAGCAATAAAATACTGACCATTACAGAGGCCCAAAAGCATGTGTCAACTGATGGACAAAAGATCATCGGATTACAATCTGGTAGCAACAAGGGAGCATCACAGGCAGGCATGACGCCTTATGGAGCTCCTCGCCAAATTATCCCAGATGGTAAAGTCACAAGTTGAATCTTAATCTTAGTATTAAAATTTTATATAATTACATACATATACATTGTACATGATCGCTGTTTCATGAGTCAGTGAGGTAGCACCAGGAAACAGACAAAGAATGGCCTATCCACTCATATACAAGCATATATACATAAACACCCATTTATTTTTATTTATATTGCTTTGTCGCCGTCTCCCACGTTAGCGAGGTAGCGCAAGGAAACAGACGAAAGAATGGCCCAACCCACCCACATATACATGTATACATACACGTCCACACACGCAAATATACATACCTATACATCTCAACGTATACATATATATACACACACAGACATATACATATATACACATGTACATAATTCATACTGTCTGCCTTTATTCATTCCAATCGCCACCTCGCCACACATTAAATAACAACCCCCTCCCCCCTAATGTGTGCGAGGTAGTGCCAGGAAAAGACAACAAAGGCCCCATTTGTTCGCACTCAGTCTCTAGCTGTCATGTAATAATGCACCGAAACCACAGCTCCCTTTCCACATCCAGGCCCCACAGACCTTTCCATGGTTTACCCCAGACATTTCACATGCCCTGGTTCAGCCCATTGACAGCATGTCAACTCCGGTACACCACATCGTTCCAATTCACTCTATTCCTTGCATGCTTCTCACCCTCTTTTATGTTCAGGCCCTGATCGCTCAAATTGTTAGTTGGTTTCTTTATTCATGACTGTATGTATGAAGGAATAAAGATACTCGAGTGGTTATCCGTATTATGACTGATTTCTCTTATTTTCAAGTCTATTAGCATACTGGTCACCAGATGAGTTAATGAATAACATCTTTCTGTATTTTTATCACATAAGTATCCTCATGTCAGTTTACCTCAGTATCAATATATTTCTGAGAAATGCTTAGTTGACCTTAGACAAGGAAAACCTAGGATCTACCATCACACACCTGCTGTGGCTTTAGCCTAAATATGAAGAGACTGAGAGCAAGCAACCACAGACTGATGCTAAACAGAATGATGTTACTAACTGGTAGTAAAAATGAGGATCCTGTATCATTGGTATAACATTGGACTTAGATTATTATCCATTTGTTTTGAAGGTAAAATGATCACTGTGAATAAAGTATTTGATAATACTGATATTGATTCCATAATACTGAAATTTTTCATTGAATTTTAATTTGTTTCATATGCAGTATAGGTGAATGATCACATATCTTTCATAGTTCTTGTTCATCCAGTCCAAGGCTTAGAAAGAGATTTAAAATTAAGCCTTCTTATGTACTGAGCAAATGCATGGTAAATGGGACTGTTTTCATTGGAGTAGCATTTCAGCATACAATTAATTCCTTATTATTTACCCAGATCATGCTTTACATGGGTTTTCGATATAAAATGAAAGTTTAAAGGATGAAAAACTATTTCTTTTTTACAGGCAAAGCCCTATGAACATCTGAAAGAGCACATGTTCATCTGGGGATTAAAACAATTCTTTTACTCATCAAAATGGGGTTACTCCTAAGAATTTTATCCCCTTTTGACCATCATGAACTATATATGGCCAGCAGAGGCTCATTCACAGAAATTAACAATACAGTAACCCACTCAAGCCTATGGCATTACTGGATGGAGGTGAGGTGATGCCAAACCATTATACCTCAGATATGTTACTGTCAGGAATTTAGAAATGTTTTTTCAAAAAAGAAAACGAAAGGAAAGGGAGTGAAAATAAAGGAATGGACACAGAATTCAACCTACAGTACTGTAAAAGGAATGTTTTTCATCTCTCAAAACTTACATTTCTCACCTGTGAGCAAAGCCGTATGAACATCTGAGACCACACCCTACATGAAGGAGGGGGATACTTAAGAAAAAACCTAAGGAAAACTAGAGTTCTATAATCAAAATATATGTCAAATATGTCACCACTACCACTACTGAGACATTAGTCTGATTAGAGGGATTGAATTGATTTTGTAACATCTTTGATGCTATGCTTATCCTGTAAGGAATCACTCTTAAATTATCATGTTTCCTTACCTGCTGGATAAACTAAGAACCTCTCTATCTGAAGATGTATTGACATTCCAGTAGGCATCTCTCAAATCCAGACATATGGTCCATATTTCTTTGTAGAATACTGTGGACACTTTTCTCTACGGTCATTTTGAACTTTTGTTGTTCTTTTTGCCTCTTTGAAATGAAGAGACATAGTCATTTTAAATATAGGAAGGAAAATGCAAAACACACACAAAAAAGTAGTAATCAGACTGATCCATGAAAATAAAGTTCAAAGTCACAATCAAATTGTGTCAGCTGAAACCACTGCTGTTTCCAAAAAAATCACACTAGTTCTCAAAGTACAACACAGTACTTATGATTCATGTCAGAAAAACCTATGAATAAAGGAGAGTGATACCTGTTCAATATCTCAGACAGCTAAAAGCAAAAGTGAAGACACCACAGGTTGATAAGAAGCAATGGACAGCAGGTTTGTAGAGTGCCAGCAAGCAAGTGAAATGACAGTGGTGGGTAGTGGACTTGTGCCACTTCCTCCACACACTGACATCTTAGGCTTGGGCATGTTGCCATATGGTCACTTAGTTCTATAATGAAACATCTGCCAGCCTTATATGTTTTATGATGTTCAAAGGGGGAGGAGGGTGAATCCTTATGGATACATCTCCTTTTAAGGAGTAAAATGGTTTCAGATGCCTTCCCCCAACACTGAGCAAGTGAACTAACAGATAATTAAAAACAAATCCTTATTTTCTGATCAAGATTGTGAGCACTCAAGAAGTACCAGAGATGAACTGGTTTGAAACTAAAGAAAAAATAATCTTTTATTTGAGCTGGATGTTTTGAAAGATTATTAAAACTGCATTTTTTTTTACCCTGAGTAAGGGAAAGTACGTTAGACTTGATTTTAATTTCTTGTCTTCATATAACTAAATTTTTCAGCTTTCCTTTCTGATTATAAAATAATTACCTTGCAGGTTTTCACAGGAAGCGTGAATGAAGGTTCAAAGCTCTGTAGGAAGCAGGTTATGACAAGCGGTCAGGCATCAGTGCTTGTCCAGTTGTGATGTGTTGAGAATCTTTAGACTCAGTACAGGGATTAATCTTACTTGTTCTCTTCTTCTGGCATGATCCTGTGTCCGTATACCTTCCATGTAACAGTTTGGTGGTGCTACAGATTCTCAAGTCATGTTCATCTTAAACTACCATCAACTGTTGAGATTAAGGTTTACAAACACAGGACCTAAATAATGATGTTGCATTGGGGATGTATGTTTGGTACTTAACAGGAAGCTATTTACTGTAGTGAAATACTGTAAAGGACATTATAAAGACCATAAACTGAAAATAATCATCCATATTATAAAACTGCATGCTGTGACACTTCCCTACATCCTTGCTAGTCATTTGTTGCTGTATGCATTTAGCCTGACAATTATAACTAAGGCAGGTTCATTATTCAGTCTAATCCCAACATATTACAAACTATGGTGGACTTCAACTGATATTATTCATGACTATGGGGTGAAGAATAAAAAACTGTGATAATTATGCACTTTAAAAAGCCATCATCAGTACACCAGACTTTTGTCAAAAGACACTGTCAACCTTGCCTACATCCCTCATGCAACTCTCCTTCCCCCTTCTTGATATCTGAAATGTTCTTGTGCCTTTTCATTATTTTGCTTGTATAAAATGTTGAAGCTAAATGAATATCTACTGAGGACCTGTTTTTATTGCAGTATATATTTCTCTTGTACTGCAATTTTTTTTTATTTCAGATCAGTTCTTAGAAAATTGGCACGCCAAATCAAGTATACCAAGATCCTTTATAAAAACCCACATAACTTCATTTGGATTGTTTTTTGTATATTTACATATATATTTTGTAGGTTTCTAAATAAGGTCCTCTTGCGTTGCAGATCATGATCACGGATGGTAGAGTGGGTGTAAGTCCCTATCTAGCAGGCCCAACATGCATCCCCTTGTAGAATACTGGTCTCCCTTATTTTTTAGAACATTGATATTTATCTGTTGAGAACAGATATCTTCATTTTAGAACAGTGACATGAACTTCTCTAGTTCACTGATTTTCTTCTCTTGGCTGTCATTTCGATTTTGCTTGCATATATGTTTTGTTAGCTTCTTATTCTATGTTCAACTGTAATAATTTTCATTTCAGCATTACCTGAATAATAAGGCCAGATGTATATATCAGCTAGCATTCACAAACATGTGTGAACTATTCAAAATGCAAATATTCTTGCTTAGATTTGTTTTGTAAAAATATTTTAATTTTTTGTATAACATTTAGCAAGCAAAATCTGCATGATGTTGATGCTTCAGCTTAAATCAGTTTTATGGAGGTTTGATTTTGTCACTAATTTATGCAAAGTTGGTCACTGACAATCAGATACTTATCTATGAATAAAGTATATATGAAAGCTTGTTTTGTTCTCAACAATTTGATAAACAGACAAAGCTATCATCATCAAAGTACAGTAACTTGAAAATGAAAATCTAATGGATAATACTGGAATACAATTACCAGCAGATGTTTTAGAATAAAAGTAATTATGCTTAAACCTTTATAGTAAGCTCTTCCTTTTTTGAGATTATCACTAATCATTATTGTAACCATAATTTCCTGTTATAATTAAATTACAAATAAGGGAGCAGTGCATCAAAAACATATCATACATGTCTGGCCAATCTAACCCAGTATCACTGATCATTCCTTCTTTTACTGAAATCTTGAATGCAATTTCTACTGCCCCTATTTTCTCTCGCTTGAAATTATGATTACAGACAATCTGCAGTCCTGGATTATTCTTTGAATGAATTTTGTTTATAAACACAACAGCTTAGTAGTGATTTCACCAAATATTCTCAGTATTAGCCCATAATCGTACTTTCTTGTGCCTAAAGTGTATAATTTTACTACATCTTTTTATTCTCTTTTTCATTTAAGATCTGCTTTAATACAAGTGAAAGCTCAAAATAATTGACACCAACCCGAAGACTGAAGTAATGGAACATGTGCCACACAGAACAAGAAAGTTGTCAGTTTATTTAATTTGTCATCGATTCAGGTCCAAATATATGTACTGTTTAAAATCCCAATGAAGTATTCAGAGTTCAGGTCGGCCTTAACAAGAAGTGACCAAAATATATTTCTTGTACTAAGCAGTCTTGGTAAAGTATAATTAAGTCTTCTATATCAGTCACAAAAGGTTGTCCTGTAAAAATATACATACTGTGCATGTACATCTTTTTTCATGAACCTCATCTTCATAGACACTGATTTCTTTGTTGGAACTTTCAACAATACAAGTCTGTCATGTTCCTGTTTCCACCCACTGATCGTTATTATCATGGAAGAAATATTTAATTGACCTTCATACCTGCCAGTATCCATAATAAATACTTCCATTAATTCTAAATGCATTTCCTTTGACTTAACTATGTTAAGTAGCATTTATATTTCAATGAATGTTTCGTTTGTTTCAGCCAAAAAAATATCAGATGCTTACTGACTGTAGGTAACTCCATTATCTTTATTTCACTATTGTACAATGTTTTCATATCATTAGCTTTATACTCTTCAAATTGGTTAGGTGGGATCATACATTGCATTTAAGTGAGATAATTATTAGTCATAAGTAATTCTTGAGGAGTCCTCTACTGTAAGATTTTTATAATGCCCTAAAATTTTACTAACTAATGTTAAGTGTTTTTACTGTGGTTCTCAATAAAACATTTGGCTGGTACTAATATATGTTTTCTCTACATCTGAATTCCTGTAACATAGCTCTTTATCTAAAATTTTGAAAGTTATAGATGCTATTTCATACTGAATTTCCTCAAAATAATTCGTGTAGCATCTATTTTGTTGTTTTTTCCTTTTTGTTGAAGGCTAACATTAATTCATGAAACATTTACAAAAAGGTTTTTATCGTTTTTATCGAGGATGTAAGGCATGTGTACGTGTAGGAAGAGAGGAAAGTGATTAGGTTCTCAGTGAATTTTGGTTTGCGGCAGGGTGTGTGATGTTCCCATTGTTGTATAATTTGTCTATGGATGGAGTTGTTAGGGAGGTGTACAAGAGTTTTGGAAAGAGGGGCAAGTATGCAGTCTGTTGTGGATGAGAGAGCGTGGGAAGTGAGTCAGTTGTTGTTCGCTGATGATACAGCGCTGGTGGCTGATTCATGTGAGAAACTACAGAAGCTGGTGACTGAGTTTGGTAAAGTGTGTGAAAGGAGAAAGCTGAGAGTAAATGTGAATAAGAGCAAGGTTATTAGGTACAGTAGGTTTGAGGGACAAGTCAATTGGGAGGTAAGTTTGAATGGAGAAACACTGGAGGAAGTGAAGAGTTTTAGATATCTGGGAGTGGATTTGGCAGTGGAGGGAACCATGGAAGCGGAAGTGAATCATAGGGTGGGGGAGGGGGCGAGAATTCTGGGAGCGTTGAAGAATGTGTGGAAGTCAAGAACGTTATCTCGGAAAGCAAAAATGGGTATGTTTGAAGGAATAGTGGTTCCAACAATGATATGGTTGCGAGGCGTGGACTATAGATAGAGCTGTGCGGAGGAGGGTGGATGTGCTGGAAATGAGATGTTTGAGGACAATATGCTGTGTGAGATGGTTTGATTGAGTAAGTAATAACAGGGTAAGAGAGATGTGTGGTAATAAAAAGAGTGTGGTTGAGAGAACAGAGAAGGGTGTTTTGAAATGGTTTGGTCACATGGAGAGAATGAGTGAGGAAAGATTGACCAAGAGGATATGTGTGTCAGAGGTGGAGGGAACGAGAAGTGGGAGACCAAACTGGAGGTGGAAAGATGGAGTGAAAAAGATTTTGAGTGATCGGGGCCTGAACATGCAGGAGGGTGAAAGGCGTGCAAGGAATAGAGTGAATTGCAACAATGTGGTATACCGGGTTCGACGTGCTGTCAATGGATTGAACCAGGGCATGTGAAGCGTCTGGGGTAAACCATAGAAAGTTATGTGGGGCCTGGATGTGGAAAGGGAGCTGTGATTTCGGTGCATTATACATGACAGCTAGAGACTAAGTGTGAATGAATGTGGCCTTTGTTGTTGAATTATGTACATGTGTATATATGTATATGTCTGTGTGTGTATATATATGCTGAGATGTATAGGTATGTATATTTGTGTGTGTGGACGTGTATGTATATACATGTGTATGTGGGTGGTTGGGCCATTCTTTCGTCTGTTTCCTTGCGCTACCTCGCTAACGCAGGAGACAGCGACAAAGTAAGATAACAAATTTACAAAAAGACTGTTGAAACTGACCATTATTATTATTATAATTATAAAACTCCAAGGCCCTTTCACTGAAGGGTCTCCTGCAACTTCAATGCTGTGCTACTTCCAGTAGCAAAGATATGTATGATGGACTCCTTGGAGTGAGAAGTTCCACATTGAGACTGTACTCTGTTTCAACTATAGACAGTGATAAAGCCTCACAAAAGGTGGCTTTTAACTTGTGGTGTAACCTCTTGCAGGAGGGGTTTGGAAACACTGATAATAATTTATCATGGACATGGCACTCTCATTATATATTTGTGCAAAAAGTAGAAAAAACTTAGAGAAAAATGTGTTTTCTGAGTATGTGTTTACAAGGTATAGGGAAAATATTTAAAGTCAACAGAAAAGTTAAATGATAAATGTCAAAAATACATTCCATGAAAGGTAATGTAGGAATGTGGAAAAGCAGTCTCCAAGTACCAGTATGAGACTTTCTACTGTGCATCAACAATATATGAAATGTGGAGACATTAATAGCCTTCAGGGTCTCTCGTCAATCAAATACTGTGCGAGTTTCTACTATGAACTGAATAGGCTCGAAGCAAGTCTAATCAATTCAGATAATTACAATAATACAGTAGTTTAAAACACTGATATGGTGTCAAAAATATTTGGAGTG
This sequence comes from Panulirus ornatus, assembly GCF_036320965.1. Taxonomy (NCBI): domain Eukaryota; kingdom Metazoa; phylum Arthropoda; class Malacostraca; order Decapoda; family Palinuridae; genus Panulirus; species Panulirus ornatus. The sequence continues at coordinate 10,133,728 of NC_092275.1, read as the reverse complement.
AAATATGTAACCGACATATTTTCATATCAGTTAATGTCTAGATCTGGCATATTTGCATGTTAGATAACAAAGCCTTTCCTATAATATTTTAATTCTCTAAGTTACAAGCTTATCATGAATAGTCATTAAACAATAGACAAAGGGATTGAAGCATTCAGTAGGACTGAAGTCTTACTTTTTGATTACTTCACTGTTATGACATATAGAAAAATGGGTGCATGATATTTTTCTTTCAGTTATCCTAACAGTAATACTGTTTGTGAAGATGACCAAAGTCCAAAAATAACCTCAGCTTCTGATACGTTATCTTTAAGAACAAACTTTTGATTCTGAGAACATTTGGTGTCAAACTGATGTCACATATAAATGTTGAAGAATCATATACATATTTTGAAAATTTTGATTGCAGCATAAGTCCATATCTATTTATATATGTATATCTTTGTCAGTTGATAGAGATGCTCTGTGGAAGGTATTAAGAATATATGGTGTGGGAGGCAAGTTGTTAGAAGCAGTGAAAAGTTTTTATCGAGGATGTAAGGCATGTGTACGTGTAGGAAGAGAGGAAAGTGATTGGTTCTCAGTGAATGTAGGTTTGCGGCAGGGGTGTTTGATGTCTCCATGGTTGTTTAATTTGTTTATGCATGGGGTTGTTAGGGAGGTGAATGCAAGAGTTTTGGAAAGAGGGGCAAGTATGAAGTCTGTTGTGGATGAGAGAGCTTGGGAAGTGAGTCAGTTGTTGTTTGCTGATGATACAGCGCTGGTGGCTGATTCATGTGAGAAACTGCAGAAGCTGGTGACTGAGTTTGGTAAAGTGTGTGAAAGAAGAAAGTTAAGAGTAAATGTGAATAAGAGCAAGGTTATTAGGTACAGTAGGGTTGAGGGTCAAGTCAATTGGGAGGTAAGTTTGAATGGAGAAAAACTGGAGGAAGTAAAGTGTTTTAGATATCTGGGAGTGGATCTGGCAGCGGATGGAACCATGGAAGCGGAAGTGAATCATAGGGTGGGGGAGGGGGCGAAAATCCTGGGAGCCTTGAAGAATGTGTGGAAGTCGAGAACATTATCTCGGAAAGCAAAAATGGTTATGTTTGAAGGAATAGTGGTTCCAACAATGTTGTATGGCTGCGAGGCATGGGCTATGGATAGAGTTGTGCACAGGAGGGTGGATGTGCTGGAAATGAGATGTTTGAGGACAATGTGTGGTGTGAGATGGTTTGATCGAGTAAGTAATGTAAGGGTAAGAGAGATGTGTGGAAATAAAAAGAGCATGGTTGAGAGAGCAGAAGAGGGTGTTTTGAAATGGTTTGGGCACATGGACAGAATGAGTGAGGAAAGATTGACCAAGAGGATATATGTGTCAGAGGTGGAGGGAACGAGTAGAAGTGGGAGACCAAATTGGAGGTGGAAAGATGGAGTGAAAAAGATTTTGTGCGATCGGGGCCTGAACATGCAGGAGGGTGAAAGGCGGGCAAGGAATAGAGTGAATTGGATCGATGTGGTATACCGGGGTTGACGTGCTGTGAGTGGATTGAATCAGGGCATGTGAAGCGTCTGGGGTAAACCATGGAAAGTTGTGTAGGGCCTGCATGTGGAAAGGAAGCTGTGGTTTCGGGCATTATTGCATGACAGCTAGAGACTGAGTGTGAACAAATGGGGCCTTTGTTGTCTTTTCCTAGTGCTACCTCGCACATATGAGGGGGGAGGGGGTTGGTATTCCATGTGTGGCGAGGTGGCGATGGGAATGAATAAAGGCAGACAGTGTGAATTGTGTGCATGGGTATATATGTATGTGTCTGTGTGTGTATATATATGTGTGTGTACATTGAGATGTATAGGTATGTATATTTGCGTGTGTGGACGTGTATGTATATACATTGTGTATGGGGGTGGGTTAGGCCACTTCTTTCGTCTGTTTCCTTGCGCTACCTCGCAAATGCGGGACACAGCGACAAAGCAAAAAAAAAAAAAAAAAATCTTTGTCACCTATTCTCGGCTGGAACTCCTTCGATGGGGGTGGCCATGGCAAGAGAGTCTCCACAGCTAGTAAAATTCCAGAGGTGCCTCTTAGCCTTTGATGTCTCACCCCTAACAGGCCACAGGCAGAGAGCAACTCTAGTGCAGTGTTTGCAGAGGCTTCTATGTTCTTACTATTACTACCTAATGCTCCTGCTTAACATTTCTACTGAATACTTCTGCCTTATCTTTCAGCCTAAAACTCCTGCCTAAATGTTTCTACCTACTACTTCTATCCACTGCTCCTACCACTTTGCCAAAAGGCAGGACTATCAAATAACTCTCACCACAGGAAAATCTAGATGTGTGAAGCACATGTCAAATGTTATTTATGACAAGGAAAGATTGTATGTTTGTGGGCAGAATTCCAGTAGTCCATGTGTGGGCGAGGCAGAAAGAAATGACAGTTACTTTGGTTATATGAGTGCAACTTGACAACCACTTAAGTGCTGACTCATTAAAAGCTGTCACTAGACTCCCAATATTCAGCCAAAGTCTCACTGCTGATTTCATTTTCTGAAGTATTAAAACTTTTTATTTTCTTTCCATGATTATCTAGTGCTCCTTTACCTGCATTACTCATATCAAAAGTGCAAATACAACTGCATAAAAGATAATGAGTTGCCTACTACGACAAGCAGAGAATACGTAGGCAGTGTTCTTTATCCCCTATCCCCAGGAATAACATAACCAAGATGAGAAGAAAGGAGAGATAGGTAGTATGTTTGAGAAAAGAAACCTGGATGATCTGTCTCTAAGTGAAATGAAGCTCAAGGGTAAAGGGGAAGAGTGGTTTAGGAAAGTATTGGGAGTAAAATCAGGTGTTGGCAAGAGGAAAAGAGCTAAAAGGAAGAAGAAACACTACTCCTGAAACAGGAGTTGTGGGAATATGTGATAGAGTGTAAGAAAGGACTTTCTAGATTGATGTGGGTAAAACTGAAAGTGGATGGAAAAAGATGAGTGATTATTGGTGCTTATGCACCTGGTCATGAGAAGAAAGATCATGAGAGGCAAGTGTTTTGGGAGCAGCTGAGTGAGTATGTCAGCAGCTTTGATGCATGAGACCGAGTTTTAGTGATGGGTGATTTAAATGCGAAGGCGAGTAATGTGGCAGTTGAGGGCATTGGTGTACATGGGGTATTCAGTGCTGTAAATGGAAATGGTGAAAAGCTTGTGGATTTGTGTGGTGAAAAAAGACTGGTGATTGGGAATACCTGGTTTAAAAAGAGATATATACATAAGTATACATGTGCGAGTAGGAAAGGTCAAAGGGCATTATTGGATTACGTATTAATTGATAGGCATGTAAAAGAGGCACTTTTGGATGTTAATGTGGTGAGAGGGACAGCTGGAGGGATGTCTGATCACTATCTTGTGGAGGCGGTGAAGATTTGTAGATGTATTCAAAAAAGAAGAGAGAGTGGTGAGAGTAAGTAAGCTTGGAAAGGAGAATTGTGTGAGGAGGTACCGAGAGAGATTGAGTGTAGAATGGGAAAAGGTGAGAGCAAATGATGTGAGAGGAGTGGGGGAGGAAAGGGATGTATTTAGGGAAGGAGTGATGGCTTGTGTAAAAGAAGCACGTGGTATGAGAAAGGTGGGAGGTGGGCAGATCAGAAAGGGTAATGAGTGGTGGGATAAAGAAGAAAGTTGTTGGTGAAAGAGAAAAGAGAGGTGTTTGGATGATACTTGCAAGGAAGGAGTGCAAATGACTGGGAGATGTATAAAAGAAAGTGGCAGGAGGTCAAGAGAAAGGTGCAAAGGTTTCAATGAAAAAGAAGTCAAATGAGAGTTTAATGATACTCTCTCACCTCAACTCTCATTTGCCCTCTTTTTCAACCCTTGCACCTTCCTCTTGACCTCCTGCCGCTTTCTTTCGTACATCAACCAGTCATTTGCACTCCTTCCTTGTATGTATCATCCGAACACCGCTCTTTTCTCTTTCACTAACAACTTTACTTCTTTATCTCACCACTCACTACCCTTTCTAATCTGCCCAACTCCCCCCTTTCTCATGCAACAAGCATATTTTGCACATGCCAACACTGCTTCCCTAAATACATTCCATTCCTCACTCACTTCCCCACACGTCATTTGATCACCATTTCCCACGTCAGTGAAGTAGTGCCAGGAAACAACCGAAGAATGGCCCATCCACTCATATACACATAAATGCCCATACAGGCACATATACATACACATCAACATGTACACATACACAGACATATACATATACACACATGTACATATTCATAATTTGCCTTCATCCATTCCTGGTGCTACCATGCCTCATAGGAAACAGCACTGCTACCACCTGCTTCAGTGAGGTAGCACAAGGAAAACAGACAAAAAAGGCCACATTTGTTCACACTCAGTCTCTAGCTGTCATGTGTAATGCACCAAAATTACAGCTCCCCATCCACACCCAGGCCCCACAGACCTCTCTATGGTTTACTGCAGATGTTTCACATGTCCTGGTTCACTCCATTGAAGCACATTGACTCAGATATACCACATCGTTCCAATTCACTCCATTCTTTGCACACCTCTCATCCTCCTGTATGTTCAGGCCCCAATCACTCAAAATTTTTTTCACTCCATCTTTCCACCTCCAATTTGGTCTCCCACTTCTTGTTCCCTCCACTTCTGACACATATGTCCCCTTTGTCAATCTTTCCTCACTCATTCTCCTCATATGTCCAAACCATTTCAACACACCCTCTTCTGCTCTCTCAACCACACTCTTTTCATTTCCATACATCTTTCTTTTCATCACTTATTCGATCAAACACCACATATTGTCCTCAAACATTTCATTTCTAACACATCCTCACTCCTTTGTACAACCCTATCTATAGCCCATGCCTTGCACCCATTTAATATTGTTGGAACTACTGTTCCTTCAAACACCCATTTCTGCTCTCCAAGATAACATTCTCTCCCTCCATACATTCTTCATCACTCCCAGAACCTTTGCCCCCTTCCCTACCCTGTGACTCACTTCCGCTTCCATTCACTGCTGAGTCCACTCCCAGATATCGAAAAAGCATCACTCCCTCCAAAAATTTTTCTCCATTCAAACTTACATCCTAATTAACTTGTCCATCAACCCTACTGAACCTAATAACCTTGCTCTTATTCACATTTACTCTCAACTTTCTCCCTACACACACTTTTCCAAACTCAATCACCAACTGCAGTTTCTCACTCGAATCAGCCACCAGTGTTGCATCATCGCTGAACAACAACTGACTCACTTCACAGGCCCTCTCATCAACAGACTGCATACTCGCCTGCCCCCTCTCCAAAACTATTGCATTTACCTCCCTAACCTCCCTATCCATAAACAAATTGAACTACTATGAGAAAATCACATCCCTGCAGCAGACTGACCGTCACTGGGAACCAATCACTCTCCTCTCTTCCTACTCATAAACATGTCTTACATCCTTGGTAAAACTTTTTCACTGCTTCTAGCAGCTTACCTCCCACACCATATACTCTTAAAACCTTCCATAAAGCATCTCTATCAACCCTATCATATGTCATCTCCAGATCCATAAATGCTACATACAAATCCATCTGTTTTTCTAAGTATTTCTCACACACATTCTTCAAAGCAAATACCAGATCCACACAATCTCTACCACTCCTGAAACTACCCTGCTCTTCCCCAATCTGATGCTCTGTACATGCCTTAACCCTCTCAATCAATGCCCTTCCATACAATTTCCCAGGAATACTCAACAAACTTATGCCCCTGTAGTCTGAACACTTACTTTTTTCCCATTGCCTTTGTACAATGACACAATGCATGCATTCCGCCAATCCTCGTGAACTTTACCATGATCCATACATACACTGAATATCCTTACCAACCAATCAACAACACAGTCACCCCCTTTCTTAATAAATTCTACTGCAATACCATCCAAACCCACCACCTTGCTGGCTTTAATCTTTTGCAAAGCTTTCACAACCTCTTCTCTCTTAACCAAACCATTCTCCTTGACCCTATCACTTTGCACACCACCCGGACCAAAACATCCTACATCTGCCATTCTATCATCAAACACATTCAGCAAACCTTCAAAATACTCACTTCATTACTAACTGTTATTATTCACCACTTGCCCCTTTCACTGATGTTTTGCAGGAATTTCAGAAATCATAACTGTGAGTATGACAGACAGCATAGCAACAAAACAGGTAGCCATTTTCCAATGCTAGTTTCAATGTAGAGGAAAACTGATACATTATATTATCTAATATATTAGTCAAAATATGATGTATCCCTGGGGATAGGGGAGAAAGAATACTTCCCACGTATTCCCTGCGTGTCGTAGAAGGCGACTGAAAGGGAAGGGAGCGGGGGGCTGGAAATCCTTCCCTCTCGTTTTTCTTTTTTTTTTTTCTTCCAAAAGAAGGAACAGAGAAGGGGGTCAGGTGAGGATATTCCCTCAAAGGCCCAGTCCTCTGTTCTTAACGCTACCTCGCTATCGCGGGAAATGGCGAATAGTATGAAAAAAAAAAAAAAAAATGATGTACCCTATCCATAAACAAATTAAACAACCATGGAGACATCACACACCCCATAAGAATATATGGTGTGGGAGGAAAGTTGTTAGAAGCAGTGAAAAGTTTTTATCGAGGATGTAAGGCATGTGTACGTGTAGGAAGAGAGGAAAGTGATTGGTTCTCAGTGAATGTAGGTTTGCGGCAGGGGTGTGTGATGTCTCCATGGTTGTTTAATTTGTTTATGGATGGGGTTGTTAGGGAGGTAAATGCAAGAGTTTTGGAAAGAGTTTTGGAAAGAGGGGCAAGTATGAAGTCTGTTGGGGATGAGAGAGCTTGGGAAGTGAGTCAGTTGTTGTTCGCTGATGATACAGCGCTGGTGGCTGATTCATGTGAGAAACTGCAGAAGCTGGTGACTGAGTTTGGTAAAGTGTGTGGAAGAAGAAAGTTAAGAGTAAATGTGAATAAGAGCAAGGTTATTAGGTACAGTAGGGTTGAGGGTCAAGTCAATTGGGAGGTGAGTTTGAATGGAGAAAAACTGGAGGAAGTGAAGTGTTTTAGATATCTGGGAGTGGATCTGGCAGCGGATGGAACCATGGAAGCGGAAGTGGATCATAGGGTGGGGGAGGGGGCGAAAATTCTGGGGGCCTTGAAGAATGTGTGGAAGTCGAGAACATTATCTCGGAAAGCAAAAATGGGTATGTTTGAAGGAATAGTGGTTCCAACAATGTTGTATGGTTGCGAGGCGTGGGCTATGGATAGAGTTGTGCGCAGGAGGATGGATGTGCTGGAAATGAGATGTTTGAGGACAATGTGTGGTGTGAGGTGGTTTGATCGAGTGAGTAACGTAAGGGTAAGAGAGATGTGTGGAAATAAAAAGAGCGTGGTTGAGAGAGCAGAAGAGGGTGTTTTGAAGTGGTTTGGGCACATGGAGAGGATGAGTGAGGAAAGATTGACCAAGAGGATATATGTGTCGGAGGTGGAGGGAACAAGGAGAAGAGGGAGACCAAATTGGAGGTGGAAAGATGGAGTGAAAAAGATTTTGTGTGATCGGGGCCTGAACATGCAGGAGGGTGAAAGGAGGGCAAGGAATAGAGTGAATTGGAGCGATGTGGTATACTGGGGTTGACGTGCTGTCAGTGGATTGAATCAAGGCATGTGAAGCGTCTGGGGTAAGCCATGGAAAGCTGTGTAGGTATGTATATTTGCGTGTGTGGACGTATGTATATACATGTGTATGGGGGGGGTTGGGCCATTTCTTTCGTCTGTTTCCTTGCGCTACCTCGCAAACGCGGGAGACAGCGACAAAGTATAATAAAATAAATAAATGATGTACCCTAACCTAGATTCACCAAATTAAATTTGAAACCACATTGAAACCAAAGAAAACCTAGCCCTGGAAATGAGAAGATGCAAATTTTGACGATAATTATTCTACTTGTTAATTGAAAAAACGAATATATTATCTTTCCAAGATATTGGTGTGCCTATCTTTTGGCTCAACTCTACTGTTGATTTTACATGCATGATGTGTAGTGCAAGTTTTCAGTAAATCATAAGAAATGCTAGCATCCTAAGGTGTACAAGGTTCAAATTTACAATTAATTACTTTTTTCAGTCTACATTTGGAACACTGTTGTACTGGTAAGTCTAAGCTTAGCAAGTTTACAGTTCATATTTAAACAGAATGAAATACCGACCTTGTATAAAGAAATACAAACTAGATCCTCATATTGTTCTTTATAATTTCTCTCCTTAATATCATGGAAAGAGATGAAAATTTCCAACTTGAGATTAAAACTCTGAAAAACAAGGAAAATATAATAATGCAGCTATCACCTTCCTTTCTCCCAGCCATTAAATCAGGAAGAGACAACACTTCAGTCCCTTCTACATCAAACACTATGGTGCAATCATGGAGACTTGGTTCCCTGCAAAAAATGCATGATTTCTAAATACCAGATATAGGAATGTAGATATATTTTGTACATTTCCTGTAATACTTTACTCCTTTCATAGACAAAAATTATTCTTTTAGCTAAAAGTTCATTGTGATAAATCAACAAGTATAAAAATTTTATCGAGTTAGCTACTTACTACTCAAATAATTCAATGAGGTTTAATTTCTTGCACTTAAGATAGTATGCAGGACCTAAATCGATAGATTATCTATATACTAGTTGAAACCAAATAAAACCTAGCCTTGGAAATGAGAGAAAGATGCTAATTTCAATGATACTTATTCTACTTATTAATTGAAAAAATGAGTATATTATCTTCCCAAGATACTGGTGTGCCTATCTTTAGGCTCAACTGTATTGATGGTATTACATGCTTGATCTGTACTGCAAGTTTTCAGTAAATCATACGGATTGCTAGCATCCTATGATAGACAAGGTTTAAATTTTCACAATTACTTTTTTCACTGTCTACATCCTGAACATTGTTACATTGGTAAGTCTGAGCTTAGCTAGTTTACCATTCATATTCAAGTGGAATGGAATACCCATCTTTTATAAAGGAATACAAACTAGATACTCATATTGCTCTTAATAATTTCTCTTCTTAATATCAAGGAAAGTGAAATGAAAATATCCAAATCAAGAATAAAACTCTGAAAAACAAGGATGAAAACTTAAACTCAGATAATACAACTCAGAAAATACAACAATACAGCTCTCACCTTTCCTTCTGACAGCCGTCAAATCAAGAAGAGACAACAGTTCAGTCCCTTCTACGTCAAACCCTATGGTGCAATTGTGGAGACTTGGTTCCCTGCAAAAATGCATGATTTTTATATACCAGACACAGGAATGAAGATATATTTTGTACATTTCCTGTAATACATTACTCCTCTCATAGGCAAAAATTATTCTTATAGATGAAAGCACATTGTGATAAATTGACAAGGATAACAATTTATCGAGTTAGCTACTCGATAAATGAGGTTCAATTTCTTGCACTTAACAAGGCATGCAGGAGCTTCATAGATTTTGATATTCTCATATATAATGATGTCAGTATATAATAATTAGGTTGAAATCCACTTCAAATTGTGTTACAACTGTAAATACTGTACCTTTTTGTATGGAGTCAAGGATGAAGTTAAGAGGCACTGTCTTTCCAACTTTCTCTACTCCTATCATTCCACTCTAAACTTAAGTCTGCTATCCATGATGAACATATCATTACCATTTAACCCCTACCTATGATACAAAATTATTTATTAGATATTTTCTAATAAGGATCGTGCTTAATATGAATTCCAAGCTCATGTTGCTCCAATATTGCATCTTTCAAAAGACCTTTTCGCTATTCACTTCAAACTAGCTTAAAAACTTGAAGGTTGTGATCAACTCAGCTTTTCCTCTTTTCCATAGTAGATAAATGTAAGCTTTCTCACCTGTGTGTGTCATCACCTGTCTTATTGTGATCCCATATATGATGGCATTCTCTGCTGCACCTTCCCCAATACAGCAAGATGTGCTTAGCACACAAATATTATTCTAACTAAAAAAACTTTGAAATGACATAGGAAAACTTCAGTATGACATGTTATCGAATTAGAAGACTTGATTGACGTTATGCTAACATAGACAACAGTCCTGTCAAGTGTAATTAACTCTATTTCCTCTGACCTACCGAGGAGAAGCCTAGCTAAAACGGAGATAATATGGTCGACTCAAGTGTGCAGACTTCACCGTAGGACATTGCACTGGGAAGAAATATTAATTAATCTAATAAATCATTAAGTCAACACCTAAACATCATTATCACAAAAATTAGTTTTACTAGTTAGTAAAGAAATGACATAAATTCTACGTTAATGACCGAGTACACATAATTATCATTACTGTTTTCCTCTTCGCTTTTATCAATATAAAGCCAAATACTCTCAACTCTAGTAGAACATGAAACACAAATAAATAAAATAATTACCTTATCAAAAGCGACATTATAAACCATGTATTCAAATGAGGACGTAAATGAGTGTTGTAGTAAGTAAACAAGTTGTACGCTGGATTTTATGAACGAGATTAAAGCCAAGGTTTGAATGAGGGAATTTAAATGGAGTAATTTTACTACGTTATTTAAAGATTTAAAGAGCTTTTATGAATGAGATAATTTAAATGATGGATGCCGGTGAATGAGTTTAAATGGTTGGTTTGTAGTAACTTTATAAACCAACTAAAAGTCAATTGAACAAGGAAACGTAAACAAACTTACAGGTAACAGTTATAAATATTTCAATGACAAATTTGGACGAGTTAACTGACGCGGTTCATGAACCTTAATGGCGGAATTTAAATGGACAGTTACATAAACAGATTTAAATGACAGATTATGAATGAGCGGCTAGACAGGACGGGTCAGAGCATGAATGAGTTTAAATGGAAAGTTTGAATGAATTTGTGGCGACTGTTTACGTCAATAAACCTGGAAGACGAAAATCTTTTTGCGGTTTCTGAATGAAATGTAATATGGCGATATATAGAGAAGTTGTTATAGAGTAATTAAATCATATTTAGGTCACTTTAGCTAAATAAGCAAGTTTATACGGCGATACGTAACTAAAAGTCCAATTACTGAGATTCGGATGAGTGTTACAATTGCAAGGTTTTATGGACTATAATTACTCAGTGATTTTTTAATAAGATTTGAGTTATTGGTTTATAAGTTTACATGTTTGAGAAGAATGAATGAATGACCTAAACCTCAGATTATATTAATAGTATTTTAAAGGACAATTGTAAACAATAGTTTTTATATGACGTTATAATGGTTTTGCAATGAAAGTGGATAAACAGAAGTGATTTAATGGAGAATTTAATCATATTGAAATATTACAGAGCAGACGATGAAAAATATCATACGATTGTTTAGATGAAAGTCGAATTAGGAGGTTTTTAAGATACATGTCAAGGGGAAATTTGAATAATAAGTTAAAGGATTAGATTTTCTCAGACTTGAATCAAATCACAAAGTTCAACAAGGATGAAAAAGCGAAATTGAAAGATAGATCCGACTTCTAAATAGAATAAAACGGGGTATATGATTACCTGTTTATTTCAACCTACTTGTACACATGAAGAGGCAGCTTTACACTGTTGGACCCTGACTTGTTACTCAGTGTTAGTGACATTTTTTTTTTTTATTCTACAGTGCTTGTTCCGCTTAATTTGTTCTGATGTAGTAGATTCTATGAGTACACAAACATGTTGCTGAAGAATTTTTTCCTTATTTCTTCGTATCTACGTTTCTGTATGATTTACAAGTGTGTTCTCGTGTTCAGAACTCCATTATAGTGTAGAAGAAATGTTCTATATTGACGTGGTCAGGGCATCTCCTCATGATCATCATCTGGATCATAGTGAAAGATCTGTCCACGGGATTGTGAGATATTGTAAAGCAGGTCTAGCTGACCATGTGTACCAACAATGGTTCTCTCGTCTTTCATGATATTCTCATGTTAGTCTGATATAATCAATCTATGGTCATTATATCCTTCTGATAAGACTCTGTGAGCCTGGCTATTGATATTACGTCAGTGTTTTTTGGTACAGCCAATGTTGTGTGTCCAGCCAAAGTTTTCTGGTACAACTAAAGTTGTCTGTACGATCAGAGTTCTCTGGTACAACAGAAGTGTATGACAGAAAAAAATCTGTCTTAAAAGTACATCTTGGAATTAATGAATAATCTCTACATTTCATTATCTTTAGGAAATTGCTGGGAGCAAAAGTGAAATAGAGCAGTGAAAATGTTAATCCTGATGGTAATGGTTTGCGTTATTTGTTTCATGCTCTACTACGAATATTACTTGTCTCACATAAAAACTATTACCAAGATTTATGAAGTCTATAGTGCTAAAAATGAAGCTCATAAGTTGCTTTACTCCTATAGCTGTCTCATAGAAAACTAGCATATCTAACGTCATCAGAGAAAACAAAATTTTAAGGGTATCTATACTAAAGTTGTCTTGCTCTATCTAATTTCAACAGTAAATAAATATCTGGCAAAAGTAGTAAATACGTTGTAAAAGTAATAGTATATTGCTAGCATTTCCAGAAAGAATGCAGGAAATGAATAGAATTCCTAGTTGCCTTACTGACTGGTTCATAAGCAACTGTAACTGTAAAATAGTGTAACTGATTGAGTATCTATGTGTCGCCTGCTTTAATCATTCTTCAACAAGACATGGGACCCCAGGAAATTAGGACTCCCTACCTGTGCCATATAGTCAAGACATTACTAACAGGTGATTACACAAGAGGTTTAAAGCAATACAAGACCAGAGTTCGGACACCTTACCGGCAGTCGTCGCACTGAAGCTGTGTGGAGGTGGGTGGCAGTGGGTCCTCCAAACTCGTCTTGAAACACTCCCTTAACAATTCTACATCCATCTACTGCCATCTGAAACACATATTCAATGATCAGAACAGAGACCATGAGTGTTGTTGTTTATTTGCTTCAAAAATTACGATTTGAATTCAACGATTTAAGTCATGAAATACCGAGACTAGTCAGTATCACTCTTAACCGAAACCCTTTGAGAAGAATCTGTCTATCTTCAATTATCAAAAGTTTTAAAGCTAGGTAAGACGGTACGAGCAACTAAAGGCCTTATCGAGGCCATATCATGAACTCTGCATTGTATATATATATATATATATATATATATATATATATATATATATATATATATATATATATATATATATATATATATATATATATATATCCTAGCATATGTAGGTACCCATTTATTGACCAGCTGGGTTGACTGTGAACAGTGTTTAGGAACACCCAGTGCCAACAGGTGTTATGACAGACGCCTCGTTCAACTCGAGTATTTTGGTATAACGTAAAACTGGATATAGCTCTCATAGTTCCATTTAATTCTTTGTTATATTACTATCAAGTCATTACTATTCATCATCAACAGAGGATGCCCATATTAATCTATTCTATGTATTCACATGATTATGTTCACCATAGACGTCATCTCACGCTGGTGACCTACATGACAGTTGCCTCGGATGTAATTCGAGTGAATGTGTCGCACCTGTGGACGCCCTAGTGATCATCTCGTCTTCTCATCTGGTGGAGAGAAGATAATTTTCTCTGTTCACCTGGTGGACGAGGGTTATCCTCCCTCATTATCTGGAGGAGAATGCCATTCCTTCCTCAGCAAGTGAGGCTACAACGTTTTCCTGTACATACATAAAGACATTTCTTTGTCTTCCTCAGCTGGTGGAGAGAAAAACTTTGCATCTCCGCAGCTGTGACAAAAGCTTGTTTTGCCTTGCAAATGTTGACTTTACATTCACAGTCCTGCATCACCAAGTGAGACGTGTACTTATCAAAACCTGCAAAATATTGTTGTTTCGTCTTATGTACAAACAGACCAGAGATCGTGGACTCGAATCTCATCAAACAGTAACTCGAGAGAGTAACCTTCCTGCCTTGAACCCAGTGCTTCAGGAAGCATCTGTTTACAGACATGCAAACCATATTGTTTTCTCAGTTCCTACATACATACATACATACATACACACAGTTATGAGGGTCTCCCTTGTCTGGGCTACCCGCTCAGTCGGTCCTGGTCAGGATCTGATGCCGCTGAATGGTAATATTGGAGGGTTAATCCTCCTCTGCTCACAATGTCTTGGTTGTCTTGCCCCAGGGAACCCCTTGTAATATTCATACCATGACCAGTCTCTCTCTCTCTCTCTCTCTCTCTCTATATATATATATATATATATATATATATATATATATATATCTTTTTTTCTTTATCATTATTATTATTATTATTATTACTATTATTATTACTATTATCATTATCATCATTATTATTATTATTATTATTATCATTATTATTATTATTATTATCATTATTATTATCATCATTATAATTACTATTATAATTAGTCGCTATCTCCCGCGTTAGCGACGTAGCACAAGGAAACAGACGAGAAAATGGCCCAACCCACCCACATACACATGTATATACATAAACGCTCACTCACGCACATATACATACCTATACATTTCAACGTATACATACATATACATATATACGCATGTACATATTTCATTTTTTTTACATCTTCCTACCTTAACACATAACATGCCACTCAAAAACTCAAGATAAATCAGAAAGCAGTACTAGATTAAGAATCATGTTAGCAAAAGTCTACGGTATTGCCCTGTGTCATGTCTGCACTTTTTGAAAACGGCTTTTTCTCTATAGGTGTTTCCGGCCGCCATAATGGAACATATGAAGCGATCCTCCGTCAGCAGTCATGTTAGCGAAGAGTCTGTTTCCCTCACTTCAACCGTCCAACCCCCGCTGGTGCCCACACACACACACACACACCAGCGAGCCAGTCATCTCTGGTCTGACAATTAGCGGTAAGGGAACGAGAGCCAAGTACCTTGAGAAAGTGTGAGGCTCAGCAGATGCACTACATACCTCTCCGAGTCACCCACGAGACGTGCTTCATAAATCATTCTTCCTTCCACCTCCTCTCTCTGAACTCTGACCTTCCTGGGTGGCACTTGCCTCAGGCAGCGCCTCACCAGAAGAGTCAAATTTAGACCACACCAGAACTGCTTCGATTTCGGGTCCACAAGGCCCACGTGGGGTTCGAACGATCCGTCTTGCTCTGGTCACTTGTGGTCCTCGAACATATTCATCCAGGATTCTTGAGTGTAAGAAAATTACTTTCTTTTCTTTTTATATCATCTGAAAAAGACATTTTCACTTTTAGTAAAAACTGACTTAATATTGCACTTCGATTAGAGGCATAAAAATTCGACAAAGCCATCAACATCGACTGCAAAACAAAAGAGATTTTAGAATGTAGCGAAGTAAAATCACAAGAACAGCTGATGCCTGTGTCTTCACGGACGCGTTCCTGGTTCCTTGTACACCTGCCCCACACAAACAGCAGCTCGTCCCATCCTCTGGACAACTGACCAAACAAGCACAAGCACAAGCAGGTGGAGCTCTCGATCCTACTCGGTAATTTCCTCATGTCGCTTACGTCTGGGAGGAGAATTTTCCTCATACCCGCTGTAGATGGGTCTTGTCTGACGCACGTCAGGATAATAACAGGAACAACAGACTACTGTAGCACCCACAGGATCCAGACTGGGGGAAGATGTTCAACATGTAGTCAAGGTTTCAAGCTGCTGTACGTTGCCCTTGAGAGCCATTTTTTTTCCAGGCATCGCCGGGCACCCCAGCTAGTGTGTGTATATATATATATATATATATATATATATATATATATATATATATATATATATATATATATATATGTAATCTCATATGCAACGTGGAGGATGATACGGGCGACCAAATAGGTTTTTTGAAAGGTCGACTTTTTCCTCGAGACAAACTTCTGCTGTTTGCCCTCACACACACAGACGGGTAGGCTGGAGGACACACACTTGAGCCACACAGCCCACGATAACCCTCCCAGGAGCGGAGTGCTTCACGAGTCGGAACACAGTCTTGACACCGTCAGCGAGCACGTGCGCCTGCCTGGCCCAGTGCCTCGTATACCGTGAGCGCTCCTGACGCAGCGACCCGAACAAGAACAAAATCCAGTACTTGTCAAATTAACATTGTTAACATAAACACTGAAATTACGTCTGCACTTCTTAGTGAGTTAATGACGTGTTCGAATGTCTCGAAACCATTTCGACTCCTCTCACTCTGCCAGTGAACCCGGAGTCAGATGTGGGAAAATATTAGGCAATAAATCATCCGGGATTCTTACTGGCAAATAAGTGGTAACGAGGTCACGCCTGGAAGTGTTTGAGGTGGGGTCTGGCCCGGACGAAGGAGGGAAGGTCGAGCCTGCAAGTGGGAGAGAAAATCTGGCCTGGAAGCAGGAAGGGGAGTCGAAGCCTGCAAGTGGGAGGGAAGGTCTGGTCTTGGAGTGGGAAACATGGTCGGACCTGCAGACGTACTCACTCGAGGGATGCAGCACACTACGGTCTTAAACCCTAAGTATCAACGTATGAAGAGATTCAGCCAACAGAAAGAGCGAACTCAAATTTCAATACTTCCGAGCAGTTGCTCCGTTTATACAAGGGATTGAGGCGTCTTTGTATGGAGTGCTGCTCTCACCTCTGGGGTGGTTCTAGGTCTGCGTCTTCACTTGGCAGAGTGGAATGCGGCCCGGCTTATAAACTGTGCTAGGCTAACTTCCAGGTTTGACCCGCTTGCCCACGGTTATCATTTTGGTTTTTGCTCCCGAGAGGTGGCTGCTTGTGCGCCCCCACCACTAGCTAGGCCATGCAACACTCGGCAAGCTGGTGCATCACATGATTACTGTGAGGGTGAGAGGCGTCATGGGATAGAACGAATTGGAGCGATTTGGGGACAAATGCTATCCCTGGGCTGAGCTAGGACATATGAAGCAGTCAGGGGGAACCACAGAATAGTGTGTGGGGCTTGTCCATGTGTGATGAGCTTTAGTCTGAGTTTATCATGCATGGCAGGTAGAGGGTGGGTATGATGCATGGCGGGTAGAGGGTGGGTATAATGCATGCCAGGTAGAGGGTGGGTATGATGCATGGTGGGTAGAGGGTGGGTATGATGCATGACAGGTAGAGGGTGGGTATGATGCATGGCAGGAAGAGGGTGGGTATGATGCATGGCAGGTAGAGGGTGGGTATGATGCATGGCAGGTAGAGGGTGGGTATGATGCATGGCAGGTAGAGGGTGGGTATGATGCATGGTGGGTAGAGGGTGGGTATGATGCATGGCAGGTAGAGGGTGGGTATGATGCATGACAGGTAGAGGGTGGGTATGATGCATGGTGGGTAGAGGGTGGGTATGATGCATGGTGGGTAGAGGGTGGGTATGATGCATGGCAGGTAGAGGGTGGGTATGATGCATGGCAGGAAGAGGGTGGGTATGATGCATGGCAGGTAGAGGGTGGGTATGATGCATGACAGGTAGAGGGTGGGTATGATGCATGACAGGTAGAGGGTGGGTATGATGCATGACAGGTAGAGGGTGGGTATGATGCATGACAGGTAGAGGGTGGGTATGATGCATGGTGGGTAGAGGGTGGGTATGATGCATGGTGGGTAGAGGGTGGGTATGATGCATGGCAGGTAGAGGGTGGGTATGATGCATGACAGGTAGAGGGTGGGTATGATGCATGACAGGTAGAGGGTGGGTATGATGCATGGTGGGTAGAGGGTGGGTATGATGCATGGCAGGTAGAGGGTGGGTATGATGCATGATAGGTAGAGGGTGGGTATGATGCATGGCAGGAAGAGGGTGGGTATGATGCATGGCAGGTAGAGGGTGGGTATGATGCATGGCAGGTAGAGGGTGGGTATGATGCATGGCAGGTAGAGGGTGGGTATGATGCATGGCAGGTAGAGGGTGGGTATGATGCATGGCAGGTAGAGGGTGGGTATGATGCATGACAGGTAGAGGGTGGGTATGATGCATGACAGGTAGAGGGTGGGTATGATGCATGACAGGTAGAGGCTAGGTATGATGCAGTTGGAGATATTGTTCGTCAGTTGCTGATGTCACCTGACCGAAACCGGAAAAGCAGCTGTGGAAAAAACATTAATAAATTAATAATGAAATGTAGAAAATGATCTTAAATTTTGATGATATCAATTATACGTAGTTGAATTAAGTAAACTTATTATAATTCACTTTCATTTGCGAGTCGACTAAAATCATTTCTATCCAAAAATTAGATGAACTAATTTCACAGACTATTGCCTTCTGTCGTCCATGGATTTCATGAGGGTACACAACTAGACCAAGGTTAAAAGGTCATTGTAGGTCATTATAGGTTAGGTTAGGTTTGGCGATACTGACGCATTATGAACGATTATTTAAGTTGTCAGGAGTCATTAAGTGTGTGCCGGGCATACATACGTAAGCTGTTATTGGGCTGCTCTCCTGATCTGACAATTAATTCATAGACTGTTTGGCCTTCGTGATGTTTGCCAGCCGAACTGGTGAGGATTATCAGTGTGTGTGTGTGTGTGTGTGTGTGTGTGACACTGTACACACACACGCGCATACTAACAGGTATACACACACACACAAATGAACATACATTACCATAAATCTCTCCATAATGGAAGAGAGAGGAGTAAGTAATGACATCATCACAACCTATTAGTTTTTGAATCAGTTTGATGACGTCATGAGGGAATAGTTCTTCGGCAGACGTTGGTCAAGGGTCAGAGGTCACGACATGAACGCAGACAAGAAACTCGTGAGAAAAGATCTTCAAAAAGTAACGTTATGGTTCATGATCAGTGGACGAACGAAACAAACTGAGTAAAGTGGATGTGGACAGCATGACAAAGTTTGAAATATCTTACGATAGTGAAGTTCAAGAGATGGGCACCCACGAGTGTAGAACTCCCTCTCTGTCCAGTGCACACACACACACACACACACACACACACAAAAGAAACGTCTACGAAAGTTCTGCTCCAACATCAGCGCCTCCTAGCACTCCCTCCGTATAACAAGGATCTCATAGTTTCATTTTTCACTGGTTCCGAATCCCTAGTTGGCCGAATCACTGCCCTGAACACGTAACACAACCAAAGCCTCAAGAAGGTCTACTTCTTCTCCTTCCTGCGGCCAACATGTTCCTAATTTTCGACTTTAAGAAAGAGATTAATTAAGCTTGATTTGGTCTATCATACTGCAGTGATGCGTGGAGGAAAGTAACCCTTCCTAAACTTCCACACGAAAGGAAGCAAATAGTTTAAAATGAGGCAAATAAACATTGGGTAGTGTATAGTTAAGCAGGTAAACAGGCTGGCAATCTTCGACTGATTAAGGTGATTCAAACTTGAATTGGTAAATAACGAGGTAGTTTACACTTAGATAAGTAAATAAGTTGTCAGTCTAGAGACACATAAGGGAATGAGAGGATAGTCAACACTTCAATAGTTAAATAAACATGAATTAATTCGTTAAAATGGTAATAAGGAACGTGGCTACAGCGAAAAAAACAAGGTAGTCAAGCAGCTATTCTACATCTGAAAATGTATGTACAGTAATACAAAGAATAGGAAGATAATCTACAATCAAACAGCTACGTACACTGGAAGTTGATAAGTACAACTACGGTTGATAAGTAGGCAAGACAGACGACCTACAGTTGAACAGGTAAGTAAACAGGTAGTGAGACGGTACGTGTGCACACAGTTCTTTACATCCATCACGAAGATGCCAGAGTTGGAAGATATCAGTGTTGCTTCACACCACACCACAGGACACACCACATCACACACCACACCACACTACGCCACAACACACACTACACACCACACCATACACCACATCACACCACACCACACACTACACATCACACCACACACTACACATCACACCACACACTACACACCACACCACACAGCAAACTATCACTGAGCTTGGGTGATCGTCAGTGTGTTCAATGTGAAAAGGAAATATTGGGTATTCTCTTTGTTTCTAAGATGATTGGCTTGTGAGTTAATACTTCGAGGAAGCTGAGTGTGTGACAGGTACTTACAAGACCTTACTGGTGCGTCAAGGAAGGCAGTAACCTTACGATGCTCGAGGAACTGAGAGCTGTGGTGATCAGGAGTTGTGAAGACGACATGACAACTGGTGTTATTGTCATGTGGTGTCCAGGTTCCATCAGTATTTTATCATCTTGTTTATTGAGAATGATGGCAACGATGATTTCACTGTTGTAGTTAATGAAGAAAGAATAAAACATCTTAATCTGTCGATCTATATGATATCAAAGTTGATTAGAGGCGTGGAATATGCAGAATGAATAAACAGTGACTACAAAGAATGGTAATGCAGCGCGGGCAGGAGGAAGAAAGACAAGAATAATAACCAGAAGAGACAATCTGAAGTATTACTGTGTATTTCAGTGTAATATACTCACCAGTGGAAAGTTGCCAGAGAGGAAAACTTAAGATAAGACAATAATTCTTCCTCTCGCTGTGTTCCAGCAGAGTATATCAGTTATTTATGGACCAAACAAACTTGCATGCATCTAAGTTTATGTAAATTAGTTGAAATTGCATACTAAATCATTGTTATTACCGTTTACTGTTAGATTGAAAACCTGTAACTAATTCCTTGTGCACCAAGGTACGACCTTTGAAGATTACGTGACGACCCTTAAACTGGACGGTACGACCTTTGGGCATAATGGAGTAACCTCTGCCCAGACGTTCAAAGTACAGATAAAAAATCTGGTCATCATACGCAAAGGTCGTAGCGTCGCGGTCAGGGGTCATACCGTCGTGCTCAAGGGCTAAACAACTCTGCTGAATGTAGAAAATTTCGATACATCTTCCCATTTCTATTTTTCCCTCAGTTCAGACGTGATCAATTGCATACAGATCCTGTCTCTTGAGGAGAACACATTCCTTACATTCATCATATAGTATAAACCCACCACAGTCGTGTGGCAGGCGTGTGGTAAAGCAGGGGAACACTTACACTGGAGGATGGAAATTCAATTTCATGATCCATGGTTGACTGTGACAACTTACGATATACCAAATATTTGCATCTTAGGTTTCTATATGTTAAGGGAAGTGTGGCTGACAGTTCAGGATGATGGCTCTAAGTGTTTGGTGGAGAGAGAGAGAGAGAGAGAGAGAGAGAGAGAGAGAGAGAGAGAGAGAGAGAGAGAGAGAGAGAGAGAGACTATATCATCGAGGAAACACAAAGAAAACCCACCGCAGATTCTTCACACAACCATCCCCATCATCACGTCAACCTACAAATTTCTTGCCACTTTTCACTGTGTGTTGGGTTCAGTGCTGGGCAAAAGGGCGTCGGTAACTGGGCTGGCTGGCGAGGGTGTGGGTAATTATGCAGGCTGAGTGGCTGAGGTGATGGATTGTAATGACCTTTCATTAGATAATTACCTTCTGGCACGCAGGGGGCTTTCATCACCTTCTGGAATTACTTAATTCTTTATCTTTTACTAAACTCAGTTTCCTTGTGAATATATCACAGTCGACGATGCTGCCAGGGAACCTGAGACTCTTCACCTGTTAAATGTGAAGATACTGACATGCCTCCTTAGAGTAGAAACATACGAGATTAATGAATGAAAATTTTGACTGAAAAAACATAAGATATACATCTGTATGAGGATAACAAGGCGTGAGGGAAGGTTGCCTTACTCATAAGACTCCATCTGCCTCACATCTTCCCTGCAAAGCTCTCTGAAGGTCCACACTTCTCATAGCAATTGTGAAGACAGAAATTAAAACACTGGCGCCCTACATGCCAGCAGGCAGGGCCACTGGACTCATACACTGATCATGCTCTCGTGAGGATAAATAGATACACTCATACAAGCAAAGAAATACATTACTCGTACACACATACACGGATGAACATGTGAGCGCAAACACACATACGCATATACTAAAAAATATTCATACAGCCACATGAACATACACATACACACACAGTGAGACAAGCATACATACGAATTACCATACATATGGACATACAAATACACAAGTACATATGCATGCATGTACAAATTGACAAATACCTACAAGCAATTAAACACACACACACACACACACACACACACACACACACACACACACACACACACACACACACACACACACACACATATGCACAATACACAAGGACGTACAGACACATGTACGCCCACTCTTTAACCCTCATCTTTAAACGTCAACTCTAGCATCTTCGGTGAGCTTGGCAGTCATCCCTGCCCGGCCTCTCGAACGTCTTCACATTGGAAGGTTCTGCTTCATGAGCTGGAATGCCTCCAGCTGTGCTGCCCGTATAGCGGAGGTTATCTTGGCCAGGATGCCTCTTGCTGTGCTCACTGTACCTCTCAGTCAGCGAGCGAGTCGTAAGCTTTCTGTCTCATTCATTCTCTTGGTCTCTCGTCTCTCCAATCATCCCCTTCTGTAAGTCACGATGTTCCTGCTCTCTAACTATTCACTGTTCTCGTGAGCTGCCTGCAAGTCTCCCTGCCACCAAGGGTTACAGTTCTTCTCATAACCTTCATACATCTGTCAAGTCTACGACCACCTGGAGGGTGGGCGGAGGAGGACTTGGTTAATTTCTAATTTCTTTTCCTGTCCCTCATCTTTTCATCCGAGATTACCTTGTGTGGGACATACTTTTCCCCTGCCATGGTGGTCACTATAAACACACAGGAGAAACACTCACACACACACACACACACAAACACAAAAACACACACAAACTCCCAACACTAAAAGAAGACACACAAAACACAAAGACACAGAGACACATACGTACATATATGCACAAAAGCACGCAAGCACAGAAACAACTACATAAACTCTCTCCCAAACACGCACAAACATAGACACAAACAAAGATTCTCATTCCAACTGGCAACACACGTGTTTGTCATCATTCTCCCAACTCCAGAATCACGTAGCGCAGGTCCACAGACACACTAGCCTTCAGCTTCACCATGGAAACATTTTCTTTTATTCTCGTTAATGATGAAGGTGGGTCGCTCCCTCCCTCCCTGTGTCTTGCCTGGGAATTACACTCCATCACAGAAGCCGATCTGAAGATAAGTTGTTTTATAAGTGTGGGAGTTCATTTTGTAAGTGTGGGAGTCCATGTTGTAAGTGTGGGAGTTCATGTTGTATTTCATGACATAGGACCTGGGCTGAGGATATTTGTGACCGTGCTCACAGGACATATGTGCCAGATCCACAGCATGGGACTGGCCAATACTAATACTGATAGATAGATAGATAGATAGATAGATAGATAGATGGATGGATAGATTACCTGAAAACAACATGACCGGAGTGAGATGGAGGACAGGCTTCTTCCTGGAACAAAATTCTTGGAAATATTGGATCTGTATTGATGTGACAAAATGCAGACAGTGTACACATATAAATATTTCCCCAAGAACAACACATTAAGTATATATAAAGATACATATTCCTTGTGTGGTCCCCATTATACGCATAACACCCTTGTACTTGTGGTCAAGTAGGAAGAACACTAACATCTTTTCAGTCTCACGAGGCAGGTACACACACACACACACACACACACACACACACACACACACACACACACACACCAGCTGGTGATACGTGCTCCCGGAGTTGCTAGATCCAGACAGCAGCTGCTGTGGGAGGAAGCTACGGCCGCTGGGAATGTAATGGAAGGGCTCGGGGTTGAAGGGAAAATGGTGAGAAAGAGACGAGAGGGGAGTTATGGGAGGGGAGAATGGAAAGGGGTGCGATGGAATGGAGTCTAAAAGAGGAGGGACGAGAATATAAGACACGAAAGTGAAAAGAAAAACGTTATGGGAAGATAATGAAAATAAAGGAACTGGAGATAGAAAGGGAAAGGAAAAGAATGAGAGAGAGAGAGAGAGAGAGAGAGAGAGAGAGAGAGAGAGAGAGAGAGAGAGAGAGAGAGAGAGAGAGAGAGAGAGAGAGAGAGAGAGAGAGAGGTGAGCGTAAGGAAGATCTTTTCTTGTTTTCTCTCGCAGCAGAACATTGTCGTGTTTACCCCTGGAGCGGCAGGATGAATACTTTGTGTGTTTGTTTTTGCGAGTTCCATGATAGATAGACTCGATAGGCGTCTGGCTGTGGTGCTCTCATGTAATTATGTCTTTGTTTATTGGTGTCTGTTTGTGTAAGAACAACAGTTTGGATGGTTGGGTTAGTGTGTGTGTGTCTGTGTGTGTGTGTGTGTGTGCTTTCATATCACCTGTTCCGTACGTGTTACCATGGGTCTGTAAACCCTATACTATACATATTGGTTTCTGTGTTTACTTCAAGTATTTTCAAACTTGTTAATGACCGACGGTCAGTCTGGTTCACATGTAGGTGTAGACTACAACATGTTATAGTTTGTCACTTGTTAAAAAAAAAAAGTTTCGTTATGGATACACGTAGAGGACATGTACAGACCACTCTACTGTCAGCTGAATATCAGTGTCATTCTGTTACCAGATCAGCTTCGTCAGCTTAACCACAGCTTCGTCAGCTTAACCACAGCTTCGTCAGCTTAACCACAGCTTCGTCAGCTTAACCACAGCTTCGTTTCGTAGTTACTAATAAATTGGAAGATTAAGCTTCCCAGCTGATGCTGATGCAGTATTACGACAGTTGTATCAGATGATAAATGAGTTAGTTATGAAGGCAATGTTGTATTATACAACAGCCTCTCTCTGATGTGTCGTTATTTGTAGAGAAGACATCAACCTTTCCCAGAGATCTGAGCAAACCATCTGTGGTCCATAACAATGACTATCTCACCCAGCTCAAGAGACACACGAGGTGTGATGCACTTCACGAAGCCTGTACCTCCACAATGATCAGTATCTTGGAATCAGATGTGAGATGATGTGTTTTCCTCCATCTCATCAACTTTGACTACATAAACTACGATAAACAACCAGACTTACATTTTTCACTGTAGCACAGAACCCAGATTGGTGAAGGAATGAATCAAAATCAATGAAACATTGTATCAAGATCAGTGGAACATGGAATCAAAACGATTCTAGCGTGGAATCAAAATCTATATAACAATGAATCAAGATTTAATGAAGCATCTAATCAAAATCAATTAGATATTGAATCAAGATCAATAAACCAATTAATTAAAGTCAATAAAACATTCAGTTTAGATCAGTGAACCATCAAAGTGATACAGATGGACCATCGAAACAAAATCAATGAAACGTCGAGTCAAGATTCATCTGAAGCATTTCATTTACCCAGAGAAACATGTACACGTTAGATGTGTCATCCTTCACGTGCCTCATAACGCTAGGAAAAATTACTTCTTGAATTACCCCCCTCCCAAGTTAACGCATAACTACCCCTCTTAGTCCATACCGTTTATCACCCTGTTGTTCCTCTTTACATACTACTTCATATCTTAGAGAATAATTAACTCTTTAAGCTGTCTGGGAGATGATCTGTGACTGGATGATGGATACTTCCTCACTGGCCAATCAGGAAGGAGATACTGTGACTACTGAGTCCATGTCCAATAAGGAGGAGGATAACTAGTATCTGTTGAGGCTATGGCCAATCAGGAGTGCGGTTACTTTTAGCTACAGAGTTTCTAAACAATCAGGACAGAAACAACTTTTCATTGTCGGAAACTTGTAAACATGCCTGTCAGAGGTAGCACAAGTCGCCGCCGGATGACCTTAATGAAGTAATTATCCCGGGTCATAATTACCCAACCAAAGGTCATCTGGCATATAGCAGTGAAGAATGGTCTAAACCCTCCTTGACTTATGCAATGGATACTTACCCATGCGTCACATGGTATTAGAGGCTATTTTCTCATGTCCACAGCGTATACTGACATTCTCCCTTCTCCCTCAACGTTTGAGAAGCTCACATTGTAAGGGTAATTTAATTCTCACTAAACACTTGTTTTCTGCGGACAGATAGCGCCAGAGGTTCAGCTACTTGGGATGAATTGGGACAAAAGTTCGTTATCTAGTGTTAAGTGAACATTGGTTGGGTTGATCATGTGGAACTAAAGGCTCATTTTCTTGGATTAATTGAGTAGAAACAAAATCTCATTTTCTGGACGTTAATTAATTGAAACCAAAGCTCGTTTTCTATGGATAAAGTAATTGGTATTTCTACCAGAGTAGTTCCAGATGCAGCAGCAGAAAATGGCCTTACCAGAACCAGTGGTAGAGCCTGAACACAACGAAGCCAAGGTTGAGGCAAGATTCGTTATTGTGTCTACATGAAAAATACTTTGCGAGATCCGGGCTCTATCGACAGCGTTGCTAACGTTACAAATTCGTAGTAGTAATCATTAGACGAACGTGGAATGCTCTCTCTTTCCGTACACTATAAATCGGTAATCACAAGCAGTTAATTACAAGACAAAGAAATACAACGAAACGAAACAGGTTGGCTGAGCTGTCAACTGTCTGCGACACAGTAACAATTGGTCTGAAAATTACTTCGTAGTTTGACTCATTATTTTTTCTTCCCAGTTTGGAGAGGAGTCAGCTCAAACACAACGGGGCGAATGATGCAATTAATACTTGGCTAAATCTAATCTAACTTAGGCTTAGTTTGGTAACGTGTGCTGAACTCTGAGGCAAGACTGAGCGATGGGGGAAAAATTACTGACTAATTTTACCACACCAATATCATTTTTGACTTTTGATAACTTTATTTGCTTTCAGATTCATCCAGCCAAACGAAATGACACTAAATCGAACCAAACCTGACCTAGAGAATATAACGTAATGTCTGAAATCTTGATGACTCTGATCTATTGTTCCCATTCCTGTTGTGGTTCATTTTGGGGAAAAGATTGTGAATATTAAATCAAAATACATTAGACACAAGGAGCTCGGTGGTGCCAACATGCACCAGCTGGTGCCAACATACACTTGCTGGTGCCAACATACACTAGCATTGTTGTTGCTGAAGGCAACATTTACATTAAAGGATTTAAGCAGCATGGGAAGTAAAGTAAAATCATTATCAAAAGTGAGAACTAAAAGGTTCTTGGTGTGAAGGGGAGGTTTGAGTTCAACTCTACAAAAAATATTTTAATCAGGAACTCACCAGAAAGTTCTGCAGGATGCATCTATAGAGTGCCATGTAGAAATTGTGATAAGTTTTATGTTGGGCAGACTGACAAAGATCTTTCTGCTAGACTTAAGCAACATAGAAATAGTATAAGAACAGGACAAGAATCAAATGGCATTTGGACGATTTTTGCAGGGAAAAAATGAAATTGAGTGGGAGATGTATAAAAGAAAGAGACAGGAGGTCAAGAGAAAGGTGCAAGAGGTGAAAAAAAGGGCAAATGAGAGTTGGGGTGAGAGAGTATCATTAAATTTTAGGGAGAATAAAAAGATGTTCTGGAAGGAGGTAAATAAAGTGCGTAAGACAAGGGAGCAAATGGGAACTTCAGTGAAGGGCGCAAATGGGGAGGTGATAACAAGTAGTGGTGATGTGAGAAGGAGATGGAGTGAGTATTTTGAAGGTTTGTTGAATGTGTTTGATGATAGAGTGGCAGATATAGGGTGTTTTGGTCGAGGTGGTGTGCAAAGTGAGAGGGTTAGGGAAGATGATTTGGTAAGCAGAGAAGAGGTAGTAAAAGCTTTGCGGAAGATGAAAGCCGGCAAGGCAGCAGGTTTGGATGGTATTGCAGTGGAATTTATTAAAAAAGGGGGTGACTGTATTGTTGACTGGTTGGTAAGGTTATTTAATGTATGTATGACTCATGGTGAGGTGCCTGAGGATTGGCGGAATGCGTGCATAGTGCCATTGTACAAAGGCAAAGGGGATAAGAGTGAGTGCTCAAATTACAGAGGTATAAGTTTGTTGAGTATTCCTGGTAAATTATATGGGAGGATATTGATTGAGAGGGTGAAGGCATGTACAGAGCATCAGATTGGGGAAGAGCAGTGTGGTTTCAGAAGTGGTAGAGGATGTGTGGATCAGGTGTTTGCTTTGAAGAATGTATGTGAGAAATACTTAGAAAAACAAATGGATTTGTATGTAGCATTTATGGATCTGGAGAAGGCATATGATAGAGTTGATAGAGATGCTCTGTGGAAGGTATTAAGAATATATGGTGTGGGAGGAAAGTTGTTAGAAGCAGTGAAAAGTTTTTATCGAGGATGTAAGGCATGTGTACGTGTAGGAAGAGAGGAAAGTGATTGGTTCTCAGTGAATGTAGGTTTGCGGCAGGGGTGTGTGATGTCTCCATGGTTGTTTAATTTGTTTATGGATGGGGTTGTTAGGGAGGTGAATGCAAGAGTTTTGGAAAGAGGGGCAAGTATGAAGTCTGTTGGGGATGAGAGAGCTTGGGAAGTGAGTCAGTTGTTGTTCGCTGATGATACAGCGCTGGTGGCTGATTCATGTGAGAAACTGCAGAAGCTGGTGACTGAGTTTGGTAAAGTGTGTGAAAGAAGAAAGTTAAGAGTAAATGTGAATAAGAGCAAGGTTATTAGGTACAGTAGGGTTGAGGGTCAAGTCAATTGGGAGGTGAGTTTGAATGGAGAAAAACTGGAGGAAGTGAAGTGTTTTAGATATCTGGGAGTGGATCTGGCAGCGGATGGAAACATGGAAGCGGAAGTGGATCATAGGGTGGGGGAGGGGGCGAAAATTCTGGGAGCCTTGAAGAATGTGTGGAAGTCGAGAACATTATCTCGGAAAGCAAAAATGGGTATGTTTGAAGGAATAGTGGTTCCAACAATGTTGTATGGTTGCGAGACGTGGGCTATGGATAGAGTTGTGCGCAGGAGGATGGATGTGCTGGAAATGAGATGTTTGAGGACAATATGTGGTGTGAGGTGGTTTGATCGAGTAAGTAACGTAAGGGTAAGAGAGATGTGTGGAAATAAAAAGAGCGTGGTTGAGAGAGCAGAAGAGGGTGTTTTGAAATGGTTCGGGCACATGGAGAGAATGAGTGAGGAAAGATTGACCAAGAGAATATATGTGTCGGAGGTGGAGGGAACGAGGAGAAGTGGGAGACCAAATTGGAGGTGGAAAGATGGAGTGAAAAAGATTTTGTGTGATCGGGGCCTGAACATGCAGGAGGGTGAAAGGAGGGCAAGTAATAGAGTGAATTGGAGCGATGTGGTATACCGGGGTTGACGTGCTGTCAGTGGATTGAATCAAGGCATGTGAAGAGTCTGGGGTAAACCATGGAAAGCTGTGTAGGTATGTATATTTGCGTGTGTGGACGTATGTGTATACATGTGTATGGGGGTGGGTTGGGCCATTTCTTTCATATACATATATATGTATCAAGGCGCAGGCTTTCGCCAGTGAACGTGTCTTTTGAAAGTCTTCCTGTGGCCTGCAGGACACAGGAAGGCTTTTGACGACAGCTGCGTCTCTGGCAGGGCCTTGGCCTCCAGGGCACGTACAGACCTACGTCAGTAGCAGCCACTGATGTAAGTATGCAGTCAAGCCCCTGGCTGGCCTCAGGGGAGGTCCTCTGCGTGCCTGAAGAGCCGCAAGCCTCGCGAGAGGAGGACACGGTCAAGTGTGTGAGTGTTCACACTCCTCCCGGAAGGACGTGCCTTCCGAGGGGGAGGCTGGAGCTCCCTGGTTCTCAGCAGCAGCGCTGGCCGAGGTCATGTGAGGTCAAGAGACAATATTGGCCTGGGTTACGCTTCTGGTAATACATTACAGATACCCTTGCTGCTTACAGGAACAGCTCAGTGAAACTAGAATCCATACATAGAAGATCGATTAGTGAAATAGATATTCTTGAATGATATGATTAGAATCTACTTAACCACACCGGCCATAGGCTGAGAATATGTGTAAATGGTTTCAGTGTTGGACTTAGGCGATCTAACCCATGGGAATATAATTGGAGATAATGATGATAGCTATATAGACAGACAACTCACTAGAAGGTCGAGTACACAGACGTTTACAGCTAATATATGAACTAATTTCTTGGCAAAATGACGAAATAGAAATTGGTCATAAAGATCTACTCCCCATATATCACAAAGATTCAAAACTCTTGGTTTAACACATTCCACAAGTTGATCAATATCTATTATTGTGGTGAAGGAGGTCGAGATGCCCTTGTGGTCTTACTACTGTTGTCCTAAAAAGATTTATCAATCGTGAATAATGCCAACAGTTACTGTTATAGTTTACCATCAGTCTGAAACGTTGATCTAAAGATAAGATACATTGTATTAAGAAAGCGTAATGTCATTTCTCACCATCCGTTGCGTATTGGACTATGAAGAGGTCATGACTGTGTCTTCACGAACGCCACAGACACATCAAGACACATAATACGCAGATCTGGATGACAATAAGTCTACCAGCATTAACATATCTGAAAATAATTCGGCATTATGGTGTAGAAAAGACAACACCTTAACATCATGAAGAAAGTTTAACCCAATACAATTGGTACAGCAGGAACTGTAGGAACTGTAGCGTACAGTAGGAACTGTAGCGTACAGCAGGAACTGTAGGGTACAGTAGGAACTGTAGAGTACAGCAGGAACTGTAGGGTACAGTAGGAACGGCAGGAACTGGAACTGTAGGTATCAGTAGGGACAGCCTACGTTGTCAGACATGAAACAAGAATATTTCAACCTGACTTTACTCCTCTGCCAACAACAGTCTCTGACTCCTAAACAGCATTTCCTCAGCAACATTAATTCTAGTACAGTTAAGCATTTAGTTCCCGTTTTTGTTGATATTAAAAGAAAATGGATGTACCTGACGATTGTAAACAAGACTGGGAGTGTTAACACGTTTATAGCAGGTCATCATGCAGGGAATAGGTAGAACAAAACATTCCACATGCAGACCACTCGCAATGCATCCTTTATTACCACGACCAAATTGAAACATAAACTGTATAAAACGTACAGAAGTCATGACAGTAACCTAAACCCGGATTAACCATAAAATGTTGCAATATTCAGTGACCATCAGATACCAAGACAAAACCACATCAGGCCTATGCAAGCTATGATCACCATCGCTAAAGAACCAAGGCAGCCACACATATCTTGAAACACATGACAACCATCAAAAACCGAGATAAAACCCTACAGAAGACCTAGACAAACCGAGACAAAACCACAATTAACCTCAAAAAACCATCGTCATCACCGCAGGACAGAAGCAGAAAGACCTTAAACAAACCACCACCACCACAAACCAAGACAAAACCACAAAAAGCTAAACAAGTCGTCACCACTACCACCACACATCATGAACCAAGACCACCACAAACCATGTATCCCAGTACCACAAAGCAAGACAAACAACAAACATTATGAGTTCGAGGATTGAGAGCTAAGCAGACACGGGGCATGTAACGTGTGAGGCGTCAAGATCAATAGGCGAGACTCTCATTATTGCTACAGTCTAGAGATTTCTTGGCCTCCAGTCGCTGAGCCGAACAGTTTTATGGATCTCGATGCTTTGGTGTGATACACGTGCAACATTTTCTTCTCATACAAAAATCAACCCGTTAACTTCATAAATGCATTCTAGATAAATGTTGGGAAAGTCCAAAAAGGATAAGAGCATTAAAGGTTGGTAAATTGTAAGTTTGAATGTATAGAGCAGAAATGTTGAGTCTTTAATGAGTAAGTGTGATTACAATTTGCATGTTATTAATGTGTTAGGGAAAGTAAGATCAACTATAGGAAAAATTGATGATTATCCGTAGAAGAGAGAAAGATAAAAGTTTGCTATTGATTTCGTGGGTTTTCTGGGAAGGATCAACAATATGGAAGACTTGTTGGGGGTGTGGGGCGGTCTGGCTACCTGCCGAGGCTGGAGGTTAGGTTGGTGAGGGAGGGATGGCCAGGATGTGGTAGTGGTGGTGGGGAGGGAGAGCCTAGATGTGGTGGAGAAGGGTGGAGGGAGTGGTGGAGAAGGATGGAGGGTGGTGATGGTGGTGAAGAAGGCTGTAATGGAGAGGGAGGGACTGGAAGTGGTGGAGGAGGGGGTCGAGAGGGATATGGACGGTGAGGGGTATTTGTGAGGGGAGTGCTGGGAGGTGTGGTGTAAGGAATAGTGATGAGGGGAAAGGGCTGCGGGCTGAGGGGTGAGGGCGGCCGGTGAATGCGTCATGGTCAGCAACGTTACACCACAGAGGTCTGTATTGTTTTGATCGTGTTGTTCACTGTTGTGAGTCTGTGGCTCACTGTTTTCTTCACTGTCACTAAGTCAGTAGCCACGCGCGTCCTTTTACTTATTTGTTTCACTTATTAAGTTACAGTTTTCACTGTTGGTGTTACAGTTGACCTCTAACCACACCACCAGAACTTTGCTGACCATTGTTGGAGAACAGTAGTTCCCAGTGATCTGCTGCCTCGTCTTGTAACACCACGAACACAACCAGTTCTGATGACCTCTGACCTCGTCTCAAGTTCTTATGGCCTCACGAATAGAAGTTCCACTTGACCTTTGACCTAGCAACAGCCTATGTGATATTCATTAATAAAACCAATGCTATTCTCTCACACTTTATGGTACAATCCACTAGCCAAATTACAATTAATAATCATAAAATTACTGAGTTACGTCCGCCTCTACCTACACAAATATAGCATTACAGTGGCCTTTTATAGGTCAGGACATGAAAGACAAAATAGCTGTGAACCCTCACCCTTTTTTCTACATGTAATGAAACATATTGGAATGATTTTTTGCCTGTATTGTGTAAGGGGGAATTACAAATATTGCAACACTGATACACAAGTGGACGCAATACAGTGTTGCCATCTCTGTTGTGTCAGGGATGTTATATGTAATAAATGTTACCAAACAGCTTGGAAGTACTGCTCTATATATCCTGGAATTTGGAAAACTGGAAGAAACACTTACTGATAACTGCTCGCGGAGGTTTACTGATGAATGAAATGAAATGGAATGAACGAAGGAATGAAGTGAATGAGAAGAATGAGAAGAGTCTTTCCTGCCATGAATGGTGGACGATTGAATGGAAGTGGGGGTACAAAATTTGCTTTTCAGCTTCTACTAGTGCTACTACTACTACTACTACTACTACTACTACTGATGATGATGATTATGATGATAACACAAAGTATGATAACGATATAACTACAACATGACCTCATTATCTTCCTGATATTGTATTCCAGTTCTCATTTTCTACCCCAGTACCCCAGTATGTCAATATTTTGATATCTGTCTCTCCTTTCATCAGTTCCTGACCTTAAATGTTTTCCTCTTCCTTCCGTCTGTTTACCTGCCTTGTTCCTCTTCCTTCTACACTGTATCATATTTAGATTCCCTTGCGACCTTCACATTTCACCATCTTGCCAAATATCAACATGAATTTTGAATGAGATTCCATGTCCAGTGTCCAGGATAATCTCTCTCTCTCTCTCTCTCTCTCTCTCTCTCTCTCTCTCTCTCTCTCTCTCTCTCTCTCTCTCTCTCTCTCTCTCCCTGATGGTGTCTAACTTGGTCTTCAGTAACATTGGTTAGTCTCTGTAGGCAGTAGCAGCACTAGGAAGCAGGCAACGCCTGGTGATTTTTTTTGATGTGGTGAGGGTGATGTGTGTGTGTGTGTGTGTGTGTGTGTGTGTGTGTGTTTGTGTGTGTGTGTTGTGTTTGGCATTACTACTATTTGTATGCACGTATGTGAGCTTATGTGTGTACTTTTGTGAGTTTGTGTATGGTCAAAATGTTATCGTCATGACGGAAAGAATTTAGCAGAGAGAGAGAGAGAGAGAGAGAGAGAGAGAGAGAGAGAGAGAGAGAGAGAGAGAGAGAGAGAGAGAGAGAGAGCTATCCTATTCACGAACATTGAGTTTCCCCAAATTCTCTTCAGCCCTAACATATATGCGAGCCAGTTGCCTCACCCATCCATCCCTCTACCGTCAGTCTCTGACGCAGGGATTCTAATAAAAGTATTTTCACTAACTAGAGTTTGTAAACGTTAAAAACAGTTCGTTTTGGATCAACAGCGAAATAGGGTAAAGAACAATGAATGTACAGACAAACAAAAGGTAGAAGAGAAGAACGGGAAAAAGTGAAAGTTGACAAAAGAGAACTGATGAAAACGAGAGACAGATAGGAAAGAAAACAAAGATCAATGGAAGAAAGTAAGTAAACAAGAGACAATAAGAGGAGCAAACAATTGATCAACGAATGTCGAACTGAGACGAGATGCACACTGGTCAGCAGACACGGTGTCAGCAGGATTGATCCATGGTCTACACTTACAGGTGAGAACACAGGGAAGAGCAGTGAAGCATCAAGTGAACTTGGGGTCTTATTCTCGACCAGAAAGACCTTGAACAACGTTTTAAGACGCTATATTCTACATTAAAACATGCAGAGTGAAGATGACCTCACAGTATTTTAGGTTTATCACTTAAATGGATTATGAAGGCCAGGCAAGAGTGTGGCTAATGGGACTTCCTAGTTAAGGGAACCCAAGGGAGTCAGTCCACGCCACCATGGGCGTACCTGCTGCGGTGAAGTGTGACTTATCTTTACTGAGTCACATCTGGGTACACACTATGTTGTGAACCCGGCCGGGTACTGGCAATGTTGCTGGTGAGGCTGGCTGTAAATGGGTGTAGGTGTGTGTTGATGAGTGTATACGGGTGTAAATGATTTTAATTAATGTAAAAGGGTGAAGGTGAGTGTGAATAAGTGTATTTGGGTGTAAAGAATGGGCAAGGGAGGATTTAGATAGGCTTAAGACAGTGAAGGTGAGTATAAGTGAATGCTGGAGAGTGTCAGTGAATGTAGCAAAATGTGAGCACATGTTAATGGAAGTCAGTGGGTGTAAATGTGTATGAATAAGTATAAAAAGGGACGGACATGAGAATAATCTTGTGTCACTAAATGTAAAAGATGTAGGCGGGTTGGTAGTGTGTAATCATGAGTTAGAGTAATCAGTGTAAGTGACACTGAACTACTGTGTGGTTGAGTAGTGAGGTGTTAGTGGGTGTAAGTTGACTCTGGTGGATACATGCATTATCTGAGTGATGGGAACGAGTCGCTAATGGGCGTAAATGGATATTAGAGGTGTAAGGTAAGGGAGAGTGGAGGTTAGTGGGTGAACAATGGGTTGTAATAATTGTGTGTCACTTGCTGTTGGTGGGTACATATTGGTGGCAGGGCATTCAGACATGTGTAAATAGTTGTTAAATAGTACAGTAATACATAGGAAATACACACACACACACACACACACACACACACACACACTGTATGTATGTATGCATGTATGCATGTGTGTATGTATCACTGTATTCAACTATCTGTTGAGTTACCTGATACAGACCATAGCCATCCGGCTCAGCTATACATTATGGAAAAAGTTTCAAATGTTACCACCACCTGTGCCCTCTACGTATAGATCAACCAGGGTTCCAACTTGTGTTAGCTATAGCCTCAGTATAGTCAACACTGTGGTTAGGTATGGTGAATAGGATGACGTGCACCATGACTGCCGTTCTGGTGAAGCGTTCTTAGTATGGTAATATATAAGAGCATCAGACGAAACAAAGTACACTATGTGTAATAATTTCGTATAGTGACCAGTATAGTGAAGATTACTGAGTGGCATTAAAGGAACTACAACAGTGCAGTACCCTGTGTTCAGTAACTCATAAACAGTGATTATACTACAGTATCATTAACTATAACGACCGGTGTAATGAGTTATACCTATATCACATACTGTCTTTAGTGACCAACATAGTGAGGTATGATGGATATCGAGACTCACTATCGCATACGTATACGTGCTGGGTATACTTCCACTCCTCACAGTGAGGTGGATATGTGAGGGGATGTAGGAACGTAGGATGTGATAAAAGCACGACTTAAACTCGAAGAAAAATATCTTCAAAATGGCCAAAGGATAACAAGATATCTTCCTAGTACAATGATGAGGATATCCAAGAACATATAGAGAAGGGGAGGAGGGAAATATATGACACATTATCTCAAGGTGTAAACGATAATATCAAAGGAAAAGATGATATCAGATGGGAAGTAAGAGAGCTCAAGGATCACAGAGAAAGATAACAGAATTACCTGCGTGACCATAACAGGGGCTGACGTAGAGGAGGGAGGGGCAGGGGTGAGGGGCGGGGATGGGGTATGGTAACAGTGTTAGTGACCAGCTTCCTGCTGGACGTCAAAGACTGCAGACGTAATTCACTATACGTCAGGAGGGGTTGCCTCCTGCCTGGGGTGGCGGCGGGATGACTATATAGTGAAGGTGAGCTACATGCAAACGCTGGAACACCAGTTCTGCAAGATGAGGAGGAGGAGGAGGAGGAGGAGGAGGTTAGGTGGTGGAAGACTGGACCAGGGAGCAGAGGTTATGGTCCAGGATGGGAGGCTCAGGCTGAGGGTCAGAATGAAGGAAGAGAAGATAGGTTAATAACAAGGAAGAGAAGGGAAAATGAGATACGAAACATGAAGAACAGGAGTTTGGAAGGAAAGGAAAGGGTGAAAGTCACATGATGAATGGTAAGTCTTGCCTCAGGAGGAAAGAGAACAATAAATTGTGAGGAAAAAAACATAATTTATGATCAGGAGAAGAAAGGAAGGTCTTGGTTTTGTAAGGAAAAGGAAGGAGGAGAAAAGAAAAAGAATAACAAACGAGGATGAGGAGGAGGGTAGAATAATAATGATGCTTAAGAAGATATCGAAAAAATTACTAAGAGAGAGAGAGAGAGAGAGAGAGAGAGAGAGAGAGAGAGAGAGAGAGAGAGAGAGAGAGAGAGAGAGAGAGAGAGAGAGAGAGAGAGAGAGAGAGAGAGAGAGAGAGCGAGAGAGAGTCGTTTTAGAAGTTTTAGGATTTTAAGAAAATATGAAAAACCGAATTTAAAGGACAGAAGTGACAGACTATTAACAAAGTAGGAAAATCAGAATCTTTGAAAAAATATAAGATTATTTTCTTTTCCATTTAACATTTTTTTGAACAAATCTTTGCTAAATTAATGTTACTAAAGGAAGCAATGAATATCAATGTGATAAAGAGTTTATCTTACAACAATGTTTCCGATGACGGAATCGGTGAAATAGTCGTTGACGACGGTAAATCTGCTTTTCCAGGTTCGATC